>NC_034605.1:32793951-32811809 GCF_900095145.1 Mus pahari
AGGAAGAGGAAGAGGAGGAGGAGGAGGAGGAAGAGGAAGAGGAAAAGGAAGAAGAGGAAGAAGGCAAAGAGGAAGAGGAGGAGGAGGAGGAGGAGGAGGAGGAGGAGGAGGAGGAAGAGGAAGAGGAGAACATCAACAACAGCCCAGTCAAGAACTGCAGCAAGACTGACTTCAGTAGAGAAGAGGTTCTTAGTACACCCCTAGGTCACCAGGAGATAACTAGAAATACATACCCTCAGCCCCACACTTTGAGAATCAGAGCCCTTAAGAGAGGGCCTTACTACTATGCATTCAGGTGATCATCGCTCCAGGAGCTCAGATGCCAGCTGACAGGCGCGAAGCACTGTGACTGAGGCGTCAGCTTCCCGCCAAGATTATGACCATTCTGTACAATCCTTGCTCTCCAGAAGCCATGTCTTAGCACTTGTGCCACGTTGGCCATGGCCCCATTATTGGCCTTCTGGTCAGTTAGGGTCATGTTTCTCACTTGTCGCCGATTGTCCTACTCACTGTTTCTTCTCTGGCAAAGAGTTAGCTACCCAACGTGCTTTCACTCAGCTGTGTGGCACGTGCTCTGCAAAATGCTTCTAATCCTACTGGTGCTGGTTAAAATGAGATGGTCATCTGCTACCCCTAAAACCACTAAATTTAAAACGTACCACCATGAAGCAAAGGAAACACCCCCACAGGACTGGCCTGGCTCACTGACTGTACAACAGCTGACTTTGAAGACTTGGTTGGGCTGCTAACATCTTAAACCAGAGCAGCCGTGATAATCTACTTGAGATGTCCACGACTATTATTCCATGTAGAAGGAGATGGGAGGGTCCTGAATCCCTCAGGAGATTCTTACACAGCTACCCAACCCCCCTTTCCCAGAGATTCCAGTCCCTCTGTGTAAGAGGTAAACAGTTCCCTGTGGTGGGACTTCTCAGTGGTGTTGCCACCCATTTGTCACCCAGGGGATTTCTTGTTGACTGTAGCTTCTGGTGACTCACCCACATTCCCATAGATAACTCCAGCAAACACATGAGCTCATCAGGAAAGCCTTTGGTCTGTTGGTGCCCTCTCTACCTGGGGCAGATGTTTTTATTTTCTTTTCCCCAGGAAAAAGTCATACAATATTTTCAGTCTGTATCTTCACACTGGAGATCTTTCCCTGTGGAAGTCCCTGTCTCTTCACATGGCGTTCATTATGTAAGGCCACCAGCCACAGGGACTTGCCCTACTGCTCTGTGGTAGTATCGGCTTAACTAATTACAGCTGCCATGTACTTTTTCCCAAATAAGGTCATCATTCAAGGTACTTCAGGCTTCAGGGAGGGCAGATGACACAATTCAACCCATAATAGACATACACAGTATAAAACATACATCTTAAATTGCATGGCATTGTAAATAGAAAGCAATGCTACCTAGTATTTATGGACATATAAATGCATAGTAAATGTGCAAAACATGTGTGAAGAAAAACAGCTTCAGGACAAAACCTCCCTCCAGAGAACAGTAGGGAGACAGAAAGGAGACACAACTATACTTAACATTCAATTATTTAAAAAGGTGACAAAACACAGCTAAGTGTTCAGATTGTATCTGTCGTACTCCATTTTCTGTTGCTATAACTAATGCTCATGGCCAATTAGAAGGTAATCTGACAAATGATTCTGTAGGCTGGGAAGTGAACCATAGCATTCTATGTGCCCTGTGGCTTAACTAATTACAGCAATATACTTTCCCAAATAAGGGGATAACCCAAGGTACTATGGGCCCTCATAACATCATGGAGGGCATCACATGTTGGGACAGAACATGCATGCTAGCTCAGGCCTTTCTTTCCTACCTTGCAAAGCTGCTAAAGCTTTCAAGGGCTTTACCTTTATGACTGGATCAATTGTGTAGCTCTTTCCTCCAAACTAAGCATTCTTTCCTGGAAAGAGGCCCACAAAACTCAGGAAGCAAAGAAAACATACAAGGCTCAGGAAGTTCATGAAAGTTATAAAATTCACATGACATTCCCCCCAGCCCCCAGGATACAAAAGCAGTTAATAACTCCCAGGAGTGGAGGCTCTCTGGTGGAGTTGCCTTTGAAATGGGGAGGGAGCTTCAGAGTTGCAGCTTCTGTGAATTATCATGCATGCTGTGGTAGGCTTTTCGGTGATGTGTCTACCTGAGTCACCTCTGAAAATAACCCCAGGAAACTCACTGCTTTTTCAAGGTAAGCTAGATTTGGTTGGAATTTTCTCTCTGGTTCATCATCAGTGCCTACAGATAAATACACAGATATTTGTTTAAATCCCCACAGAAAAAAATTATAAACAACATCTAATCTTAAATCACACTCAAAGTTCCCCTTAGTATGTGAATTTGAGGATCAAGGTTACACATGAACTTAAGGGGACACAATCAGACTATAGCCATGATTATGATGGCTGTCAACTTATTCTCTGATTTTTTTTGTATATCTGAAATATTTTAATATTTTGTTTGTTTATTTGAGGATGAAGCAATAGGAAAGGAGTATTCCTTCTATGATGATGTTCAGACATGCCCAGATACAAAGCAATATTAAATTCCTTCTGGTAAAGTTATCAAGAAGCACTGAGAGGCAGGTGTTAGAGAGGACTTACTTGTGAGAGTTGAATCAAGAACCAGCCTAGACTGCATGGGGATGGATGGATTCCATGTCCAGCCAGCAGCCACAGGAATGGGACAATGGGGCAGGTTGATACAGGCATAGAGGACAACACAAGTTGAAGAGACACTGCCAAGGTCAACAGGAAAGGCAAAGGTGCAACATAGGTGTCAGTATAATACAGGTTATCCAGTCCGGAAGTGCCATCCAATCAGCCAGCCAGCCAAGGGGCAGGTCAAGATGAGTTGACAAAATAGAATCACCACTGGTTCAAGCAAGATGGGGCTAGGAATTCTGTCTGGCTTCCAAAGAAGAAGCCATGTTTCCACAGCTTCCCCACTGACAGCAGCAAAATGATCAACCCAGACCCAGCTGCACCCCAAACTCACAGGGAACTACCTGTTCACAGCTTGCCCTGCAACTCAAAGCAAACGCCAGAAGACAACGCCAAGTAGGAGGTCAGTGGGTTTGCTCTGGTCCACTTCTGAGGGGTTGGAAAGCCACAACCTTGGTCAGGCCTGGATCCAGAGCTCAAACACTTCCCATTTCATTTAATACTTCCGTCAATCTGATGGTATTAGCACCCACTTCACAGATGAAGAAACCATGGGCACATAGCCTGCCGGGTAGCACAGGCTATACTGTTCCTTGGCTCTTTAGGTTCTGGGAGAAAGTTCACTGCAGGATACTCAAAGAAGGGAGAGCTCAGAAGAGAGTTGCCCAATGCGGGAGAGTAGACAGCAGAGCCAAGATCAAACCTTACTAGGGTCTTTCTGCATTATGAGGGTGAATTATGAGAATCAATCTAACTGCATTTTGAGGCACTGGAGACATGTTAAAGAACGAGTTGGATACTGTTTGGACGAGTATTCACTGTTCATAAGTTTTAGAAGCCAGTTCATCCCACCATCTTAAATAACAAATGTGGGACTAGAGGCTTTAAAAAACAAAATGACAAGAAAAAAACAAAAACAACAACAACAACAAAAAACCAAAGAACAAAAAGTACAGAGTTTCCTCAATAAATTGCCTCACTTTTTTCTTTTAAAGATAGAAAGTGTGTGTGTGTTGGGATAGTTGCAAGGCAAGAAGGTGTAATCCAGGAACTGTTCCCTTCGGGCAGCTCTGCTCCCTGGAAAGACCAGGATTTATGAAAGACACCTCTAATCATTTTAGAAGGAACAAAACCATAATGATGACCTTTGAGCTGCAAGGACATGAAGGAGACGAGTCCTGACAGGCTGTGTGCCAGCAGGGAGACCCTGGTCTGACCAAGTATACACTGATTATTATGCTAGCCCGAGGAGGAGAAAGAGTCAATTCAAAAAAACCTGCTTGTTCATGTCATGGTAAATCCTTAATGGTTTTAATGAAAATTCTTCTCCTTCATGAGATATTTTCTATGTTAAAGAAGGACGGCAAATTAATACAGCATTTCCAATAGCCTTTAAGTCAGGTTTAATTGGGGCAATTCCCTCCAGTGAATCGGAAGATGACATTCATCTTCGCTGCCTGGGTGGAATGTTAAACTAGAGGCAGGGGTGAAATGTCAAAGTAAAATAATGCTAATAATTATTCTGAATGTTACATTCTCCTTGACTTTGGAATTTAAAGGGCCAAAATGAAGGCTTTTTGTCAAAAGTCAAGAAGTCATCTCAAGACGTGGCTGACATTTATGATTAATGTAATCTGGGATTATTAGGAGAGAAATGTAGGCTATGATTAGCTTCTCATATCTCAGTATTTCATTTTTATATTATTATAGGAATCATATAGTATATGGATATAAAAAAAATGCTGACATGTCGTGGATAATCCTAATCTCCTGGAAATTTCAAAAGGAAACCTCTAGGGAGAGGCCTTTTTAATTAAAGTGGCAGTGACCAAATAATTAAATTTATAGCACTGTCCTGAAAGAGAGAAGAAAATGACCCCAGCCAAGGCTGGATAATGATTTCTTAGGCACAACACATGTGCGCACACAAAAGAAATCAAGCTTCTATGTGCTGGGGCCTGTCCCTTCAGAGAATTTTCTGGTTCATTTGCGGTGACAGAAGAGACAAAGCACAGCCCGAGCCGGCCCTCCATGCTATGCCCTGAGCTGGTGACTCTGCTGCCTCAGAAAAGTGAGTCTGTGGCCGAGAGCAGAGGCCCTCTGGAGGAGGAGAGATGGCTTTCAGAGTTGCTGGGGGCGTGGGGAGGGGGGTGGGTGGACGACCCAGCCTTCACTGCAAAGTCAAAGCTCTACACCAAGGCTGGAGCTTCCGTGCAAAGGCACAGGGGAGCCTGTTCCCTAGGAGGGTCCCTGCTCCAGGCTGCTGCCTTCCCTGGCAGATGCCTGCCTGCCGTTCACTTCCCTTCCAGAAGCTTGTCTGAATGCAGCAGGGATGCCAGGGGTGCAAAGGAGACAGACAGGGTAGGACTCATTCCAAGAAAAAACAAAAAGGGGTAGGGAGTGGATGTCTTACAAACAGGTGAAAGACTAAGAGAGGAAGGAAGGAAGGAAGGAAGGAAGGAAGGAAGGAAGGAAGGAAGGAAGGAAGGAAGGAAGGAAGGAAGGAAGGAAGGAAGGAAGGAAGGAAGGAAGGAAGGAAGGAAGGAAGGAAGGAAGGAAGGAAGGAAGGAAGGAAGGAGAAAAGAAACAAAATCCACCAAGCCAACCAACTCTGAATGGCAACAATGAAGGTAGATTACTTGAAATGGACTCATGTAAGCACTTCTTACATTGTGCATTGCACTAATATGCTTGTGAATACAAATGAAAATAGTATGCTTGAAAATCCCAATAAGGTCGAGTTAACTTTGTTCAAAAGCCTTCTATATCAATATAGACCAGCCAAGCTTTTAAAGCATCAAGTCTGAGATGTGATCATCATCACAGCCTGTCTTAACTCACTCCAACCCCTTCAGATGCCACTGTTGGAAATGTGTCCTCCAGCTGGCATCACCAGAACTTGGAAGGCTGAGCCACAGGGCACAAGGAAAAGATGCAAGTGGAAAGTTCTCTAACCATCCCAATTCGTCATTGCCACGTGGCAGTGGAGGGCTGGTGGTGGCCACTAAAACTTCCCCCACAGCTCCTTTTGCATTTCAGCATTCTTGGTGGCCCTGGAATGTGGTGATGCAGAAGCCGCCATGCTCCCTCCCTTGAGGTCTAAGGGAAGAAGCAGAGGAGCTAGATAGGAGTGGAAACAGACTGGGAGCACTTGTCCATCAGCAGAGGTTGTAGAGAAGCTCGGCAGAGGGACAGCTTCGGAAGCTGGTTTAGAAAACTTCTCAGAGGGAACGAGGAGTAGAGAAAGCCTGGAATGAAGGTGTAAGGAGGGGAGAAAGTTCCACGTGAATGCATATTGTTGATACGGGAACAGCCGTGTCAGGGCCACCACTGTCTCAGACCCACGGGATTTGGCAAAGGCTTCCTCCGGTCCCAGTATAGGCATTTATAAACAACTGAGACAAGTGTGCACAAACTAGCAGCTGCAGCATCTTCCTCCCCGATGACTGCAGCCTACGACTGGTCCCCAGAGACCTCTCCTCCCTAGACTAGCTAATTTCCTCCCTTCTGTGCTGTATGTAATAAACACACTGAGATTCAGGATGTGTGCAGTTGGTTCTACTGCTCACCACCCTCCCCCCCCCCTTTTTTTTCAAGACAAGGTTTCTCTGTGTAGCCCTGGCTGCTCTAGAATTCACTCTGTGAACCAGGCTGACCTCAAGCTTGCAGAGATCTGCCTGCCTCTGCCTCCTGAGTGCCCAGCTTCATCAGTGCTCACTCCTGATCCCCAGCTTGTCCGTACATGTGTCAGTCTGTCTGTCCTTTCTTCAGTCCCTGATCACCCCAGTCAGTTTCCAGGACCATGTCAGACTGGATACAGCAGGAGGGGATAGCTCTGAGTTGAATTTGTCCAAACAACAACAAAAGAAAGTAGTATGTTTGTTACTGTTCTCACTGATATGAGACCCTACAGAAAGCTTAAGGAAGGAGGGTCTTATTCTGGCTTACAGTTTAAGAGAACACAGTAGAGAAGGCACGCTGACAGGAGCAGAAGACAGCTGGCCACATTGAATCGGCAATCAGGAACAGAGGGATGAACTGTGAGATTCGGATCACTTTCTCGTGTTTATTAAGTTCAGGATCAGAACCCATGAACTAATGGCGCTGTCCATCTTCAGGGTGTCTCGGCCCCCTTCAGTTTAACCTTTCTGGAAACATATAGTTTAAGAAGCGCTTACATGAGTTCCTTTCAAATAGTTCCCCTTCCCTACTGTTATTATCATTGATTGGTTCCTTTGGTGGTTATCCTTTGCGCCATCCACCCATTTGGGTTTTTGTTTGTTTGTTTGTTTTTGAGACACAAGGTCTTACTCTGCAGTCCAGCTAAGGCGCACCCAGAGATATGCTTCCTTGGCGATTCTAAATCCCATCAAACTGAGGATCAAGATTAGCTATCGCAAGCAGGAATTAGACAGGAGAGAAGAGTGGAGTAGCTGGGAACCTGTGGAATGCGGTGGGATGCACATTAATGGGAGTTTTCCTTCCTTCTCAAAGATACGTGCTGCACACGGGTACAGCAGCCCCCGGGTCGGTAAATGGCAGTATCATCCTAAGTCACAGAACCCAGATGTCACAATTAACCTCTCTTTCCCTCTCTGTCCCGGTATGCTAGTGTCCCTCTCAGCTTCATATGTAAACAGCTTGGACCCCACGGTAGTAGTATTAGGAGATAATGATACCTTCATGGAGTTACGGCACTGTGAGAAATCCTCACATCATGGAGGTGTCCCCTGGGCTACATGAGACCTTGTTGCAGTAAATCTCCAACCCTAATCAGCCTGTGAAAAGAACACACAACTCAATTATAATTAATATCTATAAGTGGCATGCCCAGATTGGGCAGGTATACCACTACACTACTCTATACCCCAGCTATGAAATCTCTTGTTACTTGTGTTTCCTCCAGACCATATGCTACTGCTCCATCTTCCTTCTACCTCTTCCTTTTTCGTCCTTCTTTCTCTCCCCTGTCTCCTTGTCTCTCCTCCTCCTTCTTTTCTCCCTCTCTCTAAAAATCCCAGCCCCATCTTTCCTTCCACTGCCCAATCACAGGCTCTAGCCTTTATTTGACCAATTTTCACCTGAAATCACCTGAGAATATGAAATCACCCTTCATCCGGGCACCCCTCTTGAGGGAGCAGAATTAGCTTCAAAATACAAACAGCAATCCACAACCTTTTCTCAAAAGCAGTGTGCATGTGTAAGTTGGACAGAGTGTGGGGTCCAGATCCACACCCCAACCCCGCCTGTCCCAAAGTATCCCTATGCCTTGGGAGAAGAAAGGACTTATGGGAAGTGGGATACAAGTGTCATTAAGGCCAGTTCTTCTGCTGCGGGTCCTTTTTTGGAAAGGCACAGACGTGTCCAGCCAGAGAAAAAAAGAGTTGCAAACGCTATTTGACAGTGGGTAAGGGGCCCTTTGCAACAAAAGAAGGGAAATAGAGTTCTAAACGTGACTCTCTGAGCTTCAAAGTCTCAACAGGGACTTGAAAGGAGATGGCTGTGGGTAGGTAAAGGGAGCAGAGAGGAAGTGAAGAATTGCTTCCATGTGAAGTCCTGGAGGTGTGTGAAGACTGGAGACAGGACACTCATAAAAGTAAGCTCATTTATGACTTCAGATAAGAGGATCATTGGTTGCACGATTATATGAATGGACTCATCTGTGGCTTGGAGGACACCAGGCACAAGATTCGAGATCTGAGGGAACCACTGGAAAACTCAAAGTGAAAAGACACAGGCTTGGGAACAAATGGAAAAAGCCAGAGCTTTGTCCCAGTGCAAAAAGAGGCTCCACCCCACCCCAGCTCTAGAGACAGCAGTCATCACATTGTCTGGACTTCAGCTCATTAATTAAGGCTTGGTCACCAAGCACTAAGTTAAAAGATGTCCTCCTAATTCCTTAGAAAGCCCATCTCTATAACTTTTAAATATGAAGGCAATGCTATAATAGTAATATCCACAGATACTAGCATCTCTTAAAACAGTTTTTTAACCCAATAAGTAAATATATTAATACTGATAGGAGATAATTCTGTTTTTAATTAAAAATTACATCCTCCAGACTGATAAACCAGTTTAATCATCCTTTTTGGCCCTAGAACAGTCTCAACTGTTTCCAAACATCAAATCAAACCTCTAAGGGAAAAGATTTGTCAATGTTACAATTTTAAAGAATCTGAGACAAATTATGACAACATTTTTTTTAAAAATCAAAACGTGTTTGAGCAACAGGAACATTTGAGCAACATTGTTTTAATAAGTTCATTGTCTCAGAGAGTGAAGAAATGGAAGCCATTGGGACATAATTTCTAGCATGTGTATTTCTTAAAAGTCAGATGTAAGGGCTGGGAAATGTCTTAGTGGATAAAGAAAAAGTTTGGCATACTCATTCAAGGAGTAGAGTTCTGATCCTCAGGCACACATAAAAACCAGGCAGGTGTGGTCATCCACTGTAATCCCAACACTTGGGGGCCAGAGATGGGAGCCTTAGAGTAAGATGGTTAGCTAGACTAGAGGTACCCGTAAGCTCTAGGTTCAGTGAGAGACTCTACCTGTATAAATAAAATGAAGAGTAACGGAGGAAGACACCCAGTGCCAACTCCAATCCTCAACATTCACACACATGCCTGTGGATGTGCACTCCACACAAACATGTGCCCCATGTAAGTGAACACATATACACATACAACACATGCACACATCATAAACACAAACAAAAAATGAGAGTTGTGATTTTATATTGTTAAATGTGTTTGCGTTCATTGAGGAATGGAGATGCCAGACAGAGAACGCCACATGTTCTATAGTGGAGACATTGCCAGAGTTCTAATAGAATGCTCTAGAGTCTCCTTCTTGAGATTATGGGCCAAATAAAATGTTATGGATGCTTGTAAGCCAGCCACATCATCACTAGCCATTATGTTAGTTTTCATGTTCATAAGTATAAAGGTAATGATAATATTTCTTTGGCTCAATTTCTGAACTTTTGGCACTCAAAAAGATGACTGTAATTTGGATACACTAATGCACACTGTTATGAGAATCCATTAAACAGTCTCAGAGGAAAGCAAGATACTTTGTTTCAGAAAACACTTTTTTGCCTAGCGAGGCTACAATGGCATCAGCCACAGAAGAGAAGGACAAGCTGATAGTCACTTTTCACAGGTCAGATCCTTCTACAAGCTAATAGTCGCTATCCACAGATCATACCCTCTACAAGCTAATAGTCACTATTTGTAGGTCAGATCCTTTTGTTATTTATTAGATATTTATTATTTATTAGATATGCCTACCTACAGAATTACAAAAAAATCATTTATAAAAATTAATAATAAAATATTGGGAATAAGTGTCGAACACTTGCTAACAAAATTTACTTTCAGAATCAAATACATTTTATCACATCTGCATGATTACTCAGTCACACAATCTGTTTTGAAACCCTGTTGGCCAGCTGTACCACCTACTGGAGCAGAAGGGACAAGGCCAGAACAAACTTCAGCTATAGCCAGCATTGAGGAATTATACTGTGAAGCAAAGACAATTAGAAAGTTTATTGATAGCTCTACCAAAATAGCATCTCTTTGAATATCTAGACTTAGGATGTCTTCAGTAGTATTATTGTAGGTCTTAATTTACCAAAAAAAAAAAAAAAATCACCCACTGTGAATATAAAACTCAAAGTAGGCAGGATGGCTCATGACTGTAATTCCAGAACTTAGGAGACAGAGGCAAAATCATCAAGGGTTAGAGAAACACAGCAGAGGTGCTTGCTGATCTTTCAGAGACCCTAAGCTCAGTTTGCAGTACTCACACACAGCAGCTCCAGCTCCAGAGTATCTGATGCCTTCTTCAGGCCTTCTGTGTACCTCTCCACATCCCAGTATTCATTCATACAGACACATACATGAAAATTACATATATACATGGTAAAATAGACGGTAGGTAGAAAGGTTATAAATTTTTATGAGTACAAACTATTAGGTTTACAAACATTTTTCTTATCCTGTGGATCATATTTATTGTCTTAACGTTGTTTATAGAAGACCAAGAGGTTTTAATTTTAATGATGTACAAATTAGATTTTTTTTTTAAAGTAGATTACAGCTTTGGTGTTCATTCGAGAAATCGCTGGCTAACCTATGTTTACAAAGAGATTCTTTGTGTATTTTCTTCAAAGAGTTTAGAATGTTAATTGTTGCATTTAAGATCATGATCCAGTTTGAGCTGAATTTTGTGTATGATGTAAAGGACATATGGAGGTAGGTCTTTTGTTTGTTTCTTATGGAAAAAATTGTTAATTGTCCTGGTATTATTTGTTGAAAGGACTGGTCTTTCTCCCACTGACTTGTTTTTTACTATGATGAAAAAGCCAGTAGACCATCAATATTAGAGTTAATTAGGGGATCTTAGCTTCTGTTCTTGGTTCCATATGTATATATATCTATATGTCTATATGTCCATATGCCCATATGCCTATGCTGATCCTACAGTCTTAGCTGCAGTACTTTCAGTTTAGAGTAAACAAAGAGTTTGGGGTTTGGAAATCATCTGACTTTGTCCTTTCTTCAAAACTCACCCTGTCAATACTAGACCCTGCACATTTTCAGAACATTTTTAAAGCAACATATTAATTACTCTTTATATATATATATATATATATATATATATATATATATATATATATATTCCTGCTGGGATCTCCATAGGGATAATATTGAGCTTGTAGATTTATCAGGAGACAATATTGACTACTCCTATCCATAAAAATGGAATATATACCCATTTATCAGAACTTCTTAAGAGCCTGTAATGATACAAACAAATGTGAGCAATGTCTGCCCACCAAGCCAGCTGTATAGGAAGCAGTACTTCAAGGACAACTTCATTCTGGCGAAAGAGACACCTGAGAGGACAAGGAGTAAATAATCCCAGGATAGTTAATCAAAAGACAAGGGAAACCCCATAGTACAACAGCAAAACAACAAAGATTAATAAACCTTGCTAACTTATAACTCTTAATATAAGAGTTATACTAAGGTCTCAATTTAACTCATAAAAAGGCACAGACTAACCTACTGGATTTAAAAATGGGATCCAACTTTCTGTTGCACCTAAAAAACACACCTCACCATCAATGACAGACACCTTCTTAGAGGAAAAGAATTGAAAAAGGTATTCTAAGCAAATGAAATTGAGAAGCAACAGGCTTAGCTATTTTAATCTGACAAAAAAGGCTTCAAAGTAAAACCAATCAGAACAGTGGAGGACACTACATATTCATTAAGGAAAAAAAATATCCAAGAAGATACTGTAATTCTAAACATTTATACACTAAACACAAGTTCATCCAACTTCATAAAACAATCACTATTACAGCTAAAATCAGATATTGACCCTCATACAGTTAGAGTGGATGACTTCAGTACCCCCCCCTTCCTCATTCAGACAGAAACTAAACAGAAATATATGGTATCAGGTGGGGATTCAATTTGTGAAGCAAGCCTTAACCCAATCAGAAAATGTTTGGCTCTTCCCATGACACTTGTGCCAATATTTCATGCCTTGTTATTGCATCTCACAACCAATTTATCCTCTTCCTGGAGGCCTAGAAAGGAAGCTACAAACAATTAAAAAAAATGCCCCTAACACTCTGTTGTTTCTTTGCAACATATCCTTTGCTGTCTCTTTAAACTGGTTTGCAATTTGTATGTACTTTTTTCAATGCTTTGAATATGGTGGCAAAAATCTGGAAACACCCACTCCAGACAAGACCACTGAGTAGTCTGTCATGTAGATTTTACTTCCTTCGGACATGTATCCAGAAATAGACTGGGTCTCTAGTAATATTGCTTTATTTATATATTATTTTATCTAATGATATAGCAGTTCAATATTTTTCATGGTTGCTACTTGTATAGTGGACCTTTTTCCTACCATCGTTACAATAAATCAATAAATTGGTGTATTTGTTGTAGATAGAATACTGCTAGATTGTCATTTTTTATTCATTCTGGTAACTGCTGCCTTTGGATTATTTAGTCTGTTTACATTTAATGCAATCATTAGTTTAATTGGACTTATGTCTGCCTTTTGAAATGTCTTTCCCGTGTCTCAAGTCATTTCTGTTTCTAACCCATCCTTTGAAGTTTCCCCAGTGCTGCATCTTTTCTGTTTGTTATTTTCACCTCAACATTTTTTTAGGGTTGTTTTATGTACTGTGGGCATTTTTTGTTGTTCCTGGAAACAGGGTCTCATATGTCCAGTAGACCTTGATTCCCCTGTGTAACCAACATTAGAATTCTGACCCTTCTGTCCCTACCTCCTGAGTGCTGAGATTACAGGTGGATACCACTATGACCACATAGAGCTCACATAGACATCATCTAGAGCAACCCCCTTGGTTTAATTGCAATTTACTTCTTTCTGGTAAAACACAGCAGTTTTTTTTTTTTTCAGAAACTTCATTTCTGCTCTCTTCCATTGTGCCATTAACATCATACACACTACGCACATACGCACTACGCACATACACGTTATGTGTGTCCCACCAACTGTAATTATTCCTTTATACAACTTTAAGTAGGGTAAATTTATACAATCTTTTATATTTACCTACATTTTCCCCATCCAACCCTTAGCTTTATTTTTCTCCCCCACAAATTCTCTACCTCAACCTCCTCATTTCCTTCCTGGAAAGCAGCCCAGACACAGGAAAAAACCCTGAAAAGACGGGCTTCTCCTGAGTAAGGTTTCTGTCTGAGTAACGGAAGGAAGGAACTTTCCTGGAAAGCTGCCAAGCGCCATCTTTCTTTCGAAGTATCTTCCTGGAAAGCAGCTTCCTGTCTCACGTCGCAGAGGCTGCTGGGCTCACAGTCTTCTGCTTTTGGGGTGCTTCACTCCAACCTCATCTTTGGACAGTTGCTGACTTGCTTCAGTGTCTTCATCTGCTGCATATTTCTGACAGTTGCTGTTCCCTGTGCCTCTAAGGAGTGGATTTATTTCCAAGGTGCCATTACTTGGAAAAGTCTTTCCTTGTACTTTGAATTAAAAGGATTAACAAAAAGACATTTTCCTGAGGTACAACAAATGAACTCGGACTTAAATCTGTTGCCAATATCAAGCTAGAAAGAAACCCTTCTATATTCAAAATATTTACCTCTGGATAGTTAATAGAATTCTTAGACATCTAAGTTTTCCTTTCACAAAATTTTATAAAATCATTACTCATGGGCCTGATAAAACTTGACTGAATATTTCACTAAGATATAATAATTATGGTTTCGGGACATCACAAAGAAAATATTCCAACATGCCATATCTGTTAAAGTATATGTACAAACCTATTTATGAATTTCTTTGTCACTGAATATATATATATTTTTTCTATTTCTCACTGTTACTATTGCTGCTGGTTTGAGGTTTCTAAAAATAACTCCTAGCTTCCTAGCATTTAAAATATGAATCTAATGTCTGTAGTTATGACATTCTTGATAAGAAGGTCTGTATAATTCAGGGGAGGGGGAAAGAGGGAGGGAAGGAGAGAGAGAAGGGAGAGAAAGAGGTAAAGAAAGATGAGGGTAAGTGGTGGGAAGAGGAAGCGGGAAAGGAGGGAGGGAAGGAAGCTGGGCAGAAACTTAAAGACAAAACAAACAGACAAAAAACCCTAAGAAATACTAAGTGAGAGGTTCAAAGAAGTCACCTGTTTCTGAGTTGTTTGCTTCATCTAATTACTAACAAAGAGACATGTGAGCTCTGGATGGAAGGGAGTCTAAAGAATCGGGTTCAGAAGAAAATCTAAAGAAACTACCTATTAGTCAGTCACCAAGGTGCTGTAATTTAAAAAAAAAAAAAAAAAGCAAAAACCAGAAGAGGAAAAAAATAATTCTACTTTTTTACTCCCTTACACAAAAGGCCCGTTAAAATGGAAGCAAGTGGCGTCTTCAGGAAAATAGAAGAGGTTTGATGCGGAAAATAGCCAACATCCTACTCAGTAAGACTTTTTGTTATTGGCAAACAGAAAGCAATAGTTCAAACTTTATCAAGCTTATCAGTTCCACCTAATTAAAACTGTTGCCCGGAGGGTGTGGGGAACAAAACTCACCACTCACTTCTGAGCTCCAGCCTCAGTGAACCTCAATCTCCCTTCTGCGACGTGCGTGCGTGCGGGGTGGTGCCGGCTCATCCTGACCTCCATCAGAAAGCAACCACGTGGAAACGCTCAACTCCAAGGAGCCTCCGGAGGGAATTATGTAGTGGTGACATTCCTGTCATCTGTGACAGAAACGATGCGTGACATTTGTACGCGATCCTTTCTGGGAAAGGAGCATCTGAGGAAGCCGGGAGGATAATTCGAGAATTTCCATCTAGTGTACTGACACCATCTCCCACTCCGTTTGTTGAAAATGGAGACCAACGGTTTCGGAGAAAATCTCCCTTCTCAACTCAGAAAGTTATCTCTTCTTTGGGCTAGTGGATGGCAGTCAACAGAGGTTCTCGAAAGCTCAAATTAGAAACAACGGAAATGGAAGATGAATGCAAATTCAAACACCCAAGCCTCTGTGTTTCCTTCACACTTCCCATCATCCTAAACTGGTTTCCCCTGGAGAAGTCACTTCTTATCCCTGTCTGGTTCCTATGAAGAGATGGGCATTCTCAGGCACTCAAGACCTTGAAACTATAACTGAGGTGTGTGTGTGTGTGTGTGTGTGTCTGCCTGCCTGTCTGTCTCTGTCTGTCTCTGTCTCTCTATCTCTTCTCTCTGTATCGCTCCTGCTCTCTCTCTCTCTCTCTCTCTCTCTCTCTCTCTCTCTCTCTCTCTCTCTCTCCCCAGTGTTAAATTAATTGCTAAGAACTCACAAAGGTAGAGAAAAAGACAAAAGTGGGGCTTAGTAAAGCACTGATTTGGGAGAAAACTGCTCTGTACTCAAAACAGGCTGAGGATGCCACAGGAACTTTCTCCCTTCAGGGTGTCCAGGGCCCCCATGAGCCTGTGCTCTGGATTCCCCTGCAATGCCCCCACACTATGTGCAGCCCAAGTGTGGTCTTTAGGAGCCAACAGGCTCGAAAAGAGGTGACAACCTGCAATGACAAATTCTCAAGCTAAAAATTTTCAGAGCTTACTCATCTCCCTTAATTAGACAGGAAGTGGAGTGCTTCAGTGAATGACACCCTTCCCCCTCGCCCCAGTTACACCAGTAAGAGATACAAAAGCAGGGGTTGGAGATGGCTCAGCAGATCAGAGAAACGTATCCATGAGTACCCACACTCACAGTACACACCCCTACCCAGATGCACACAACTCCACACAGTTAAAAATAATCAAGCAAAAGAGAGTTACTAAAGAAGTAATTGCAAGGAAAACTGAATGGCCATCTGAGCACCTTGCACTCAGTCCCACGACATCTCTGCCCATAAGATGCTTGGAGCTTCTTCTCTCCTGCATTGGTCTGGCCTAGGTCTCGGCACACTAACCAGGTCCTTTCCTATCTCCTTAATGGAGAAAGACGTTTATCCATACTATGGATGATCCACAGATCTGCAGTTTTCCTTGTAAGTCCATGTTCTTATGAAAATGTTCAAGACCCAGAAATTGTAGATGAAGTGATGTATGTGTGTGTGTGCGTGCACGTGCGTGTGTGTGTGTGTGTGTGAGAGAGAGAGAGAGAGAGAGAGAGAGAGAGAGAGAATGCCTGTGTGTGTTCATTCATATATATATATATATATATATATATATATATATATATATATATATATACAATCATTTTCCTTGGAAGCATTTTTAACTTGTCTATTTTTAGAAGATCAGTATGGTCATCTAAGTCATGGTTTCCAGAGACACCAGAGGCTAGGATCCAACTCCTCCTGAGTGACATTGTAAGCACGGGTTTGAGGCCAACCAAGATGGGAGTATCCATCACCAGCCTGTGGAGAAATTACATTTCAGGAGAGATAAAACATTCATGTGCCAATAACATTCAACCACAGTGTGAGCCCCAAATATAAGTGGAAGGGGAATTTTGACATCCTCATAAAGTTAAGTGGAAGCCCTTACGAAAAGTCTCAGAGAGGAAAATAACCATTGTAGATAAAAAAAAAAAGGAACTAAGAATACAGTCAGCTGGAGTCCGCTGTCACCGCAGACGGTCTTCTCCTGGCTCACAAAGACGCTGGAGTTCTTCTGCTAAAGCTCGGCTTTTACCACTTGTTCTTAATTCTCAACAAGCCAAGGGAGGTTGTCCCTTCTGCTCTGGAAGGAAATAAATGCTACTTTGCTAAGCAATAGAAAGCCTGTGGTCACATTTATTTATCCATTTATTTTTAGGAACACTGTTTATATTCTTCCCTTTGGCACTATCTTGGAAAGAAAAAGAACCCAGGCCTGTGGAGGTGACAATGCTGGTAATGTGCTTGCCTTGCAAGCATGCAGGCCTGAGGTCAGTCAGCAGCGCTTCTGGGACGGCATGGTGGCACATACTTGCCATCTCATCACTAAGAGGTAGAGACAGGCAGATCCCTGGGGCTCACTACACAGCCAGCCTAGCCTACTTGGTGAGACAGTCAATATATAAAGTGAGGGCATGGGCGCTGCGAGGGACGGTTCACAGGAAGGTTTTTATTATAGATGTGAGGGAGAGAACAGCCAAAGGCTTCTGGAAGAGCAGGGAGGGAAAGTGGTGGACTAATATGGCTGGCCGACTGGACCAGGCAAGAAGAAGAGGGAGAGGGGAGGAGCAAGACAGAGGGGGACAAGAGGACCAAGAGGGCACATGACTGAAGTGGCAGAGTTCCATAGGAATAAGAAGCTGGAGGAAGGGAAGCCCATGAAAATGTTATGGTAGGAGACTGGGTAAACCAGGATACCATGGACTCAGTAGCAGGTATCTGTGATGCTGAGAGAGCCTGGAGGCCGGCATGTACTTTGCTGATAGGCTCCATAGTTAGTCATGTGTCCTGAGTTTCTTTTGGATCTGATCGTCTCTGGCCTCGACGCACATGTATGTACAGGTACACATACGCGCTCCATCCCCACACACATGAACACACATGTGTGAACACACACACACACACACACACACACAAGAAACCCACTCATGCCGGGCATGGTGGCGCACGCCTTTAATCCCAGCACTCGGGAGGTAGAGGCAGGCGGATTTCTGAGTTTGAGGCCAGC
>NC_034605.1:32811987-32813027 GCF_900095145.1 Mus pahari
AAAGAAATCCACTCATAGATCCAACCAAGTGTGCATTCTAAGCAGGACTAGTGAAAGAAAAAGAAGCCCTCCTCATCAGACATTTCTCAAGTGTTCTGAGAAGCCACTCTCTGGGGTTTGGATTGCAACTTTGACTTTCAAACCTTTCCAGAATGCTGGCAATGAAGTGTCCTGGCCTGGGCCCATCTGCAGGGCCAGCCCTCAGCAAATGTGTCAAGAAAAACAGTTGCCTTCGTTAGTCTCCACAACCCTTACATCTTTGGGCTGCTGAAATTGAGTCTGACAGTCATTGAGTTTGTGGTTCTCAAATCATATTGTCTGTCTGGCTGGAATATCCTTTTAACACAGCCCATTCCTCCTGTTGGCTGCTACCAGGCTATGGTAGGAATCTCACATCGGATCGCAGATGTTGGTGCCTTTGGGAAACTGAAATAGAAGCACCTTCTCTGTCAGGGGTATAGAAAGTTTGGAAGGCACCAGTAGAATAAAGGACTTTATCAAACAGTGACACCATTGGTAAGTGGTTTGAAAAGGTAGGGAGAGGCTGCTTTGCATGTATGCCCCTGTCAACTGAGGTACTGGTGTTTCTCCTCTAACTCAAGGCAAAGAGAGGATGAACAACCCTATCTCTCAGACTGGTGACAAGGTTAGTACCACAGAACTCACCAAACGTGTATTTTAAATGTGGACGGTGCTTCCCTGAGTCATAGGACCATATAACAAGTTGATCTACTTACCACTAAAAAAAAAAAAAACAGAGACAGCTAAAGAAAACTTCAGTTTCTACATGCAAAATGTTTATTGTTAGAAAAAGAAGAGGAGGAGGAAGAGAAAGGAGGGGAAGGAGGAGGACAAAGAAGGAGGAAGAGGACAAGGAGTAGGAGAAGGAGGAGAAGAAAGAGGAGGAGGAGAAGGAGGATGAAGAGAAGGAGGAGAAGGAGGAGAAGGAGGAGGAAGAGGAGGAGGAGGAGGAGGAGAAGAAGAAGAAGAAGAAGAAGAAGAAGAAGAAGAAGAAGAAGAAGAAGAAGAAGAAGAAGAAG
>NC_034605.1:32813652-32859727 GCF_900095145.1 Mus pahari
GAAGAAGAAGAAGAAGAAGAAGAAGAAGAAGAAGAAGAAGAAGAAGAAGAAGAAGAAGAAGAAGAAGAAGAAGAAGAAGAAGAAGAAGAAGAAGACAGCACAGATGTTGCTTAGCTCACAGTTGTTGTAATCAGTCATGTAAGAGATCACTTTACAGGGGAACTCCCACAAGGCCCTCTAAGGAGCCAGGAACCATGGACTCAGTTTTTATGTATGCCAGAGACTTGGTTTGAATCCTTTCTACTCAGTTTGCAGTGCTTTGGCTAATGCAAACCATGCCGGTTAAAGTTCAGAAAATTGCAAACACAGAGTAGCTAAGGCTTTTCATAAAATGTTCCCTCCCCAGCCTGGAGTGTGGGCACCTAGAATCCTGTTTCAAAGCTTTGGAGTGTCTCAGAGCCAAATCCACATGGTGCCACTTGGTCATGAACATTCAGCTTCACCTGGACGATCTTGAGAGAAGTGGTCCTATTCTACAACCCCCACCACTTCCACTGCCCCTCCTACCTTAGACCTGATGTCGTTGTCCCCACTTGGCTTCTTCCTGGCTAGAAAGGCTTTGGCCAGTTTTCTCAATTTTGTAAAAGCTGAACAGAAGAGCTCAGGAAGATTCGGTCTGACAGTTAGCGAGTTTGTGGCCTTCAAATCACATTGTGTGCCTGGCTGTAGAATTCTAATATTATAATCAAGACATAATGTTTCTGTGAAATCTAATTTGGGCCAAGTAGTTACAAGCCATGGGCACTGTCAAACAAGAAATTTCATAATTCAAATAGACTAATTTATCCATTTTCTGCATTTTGGGAAGGTCCTCAATGAGATTTGAGTTTTTACATTATCTTCTGTGACCACTGAAGCACCAGTGGTGGTGAGAGTATCTGTCTTGGCTGTGGAGACCTCTGCCTTGACCAAGGAGTCTGGGTCCCTCTCTCCCACCAAGGAAATAAAAGGCCATCTGAAAGAGACCCTAGGTGCTGTGAGAATGTAAGATAGCTGAATGACATTTTCTCCCTCTCTAGAAAAGAAGTTCTTAAGCCGCCAAACAGCAAAGACACAGAGCTACAGGCTTATCTTTGATGAAACCAGACGTGTCAGCCACCCCACCGAACAACATCTAAAGACAGAGCAAATGCAAGAGTGGTTGGCGGGTCAGCATCCTGCAGAGGCAGGGAGGCTTGAACCTGAGTGCTGGTAGGGATGACAGTGTTGAGTGATCAGCCAATCAGACATGAGAAATCACCCTCCTCAGAAATCCCAAGTGTCCAGCACCGGATGATGCTTTTATCTGGATACATGAAGTATACAGATACAGAAGGGAGTGAGCAGGAAACAGGCAGGAATTCAGTATGGGAGGCTAAGTGACCGCTCCTCTGTCTGTACTGAGGGGAAACCCCCATTATGGGCAGAAGGATCCACAGTTAACCCCTCTCTACCACGTTCCCCTCCCCTCTCCCCGACCCAGGAGCTACATGAGCCACACAGAAAGCAAAAGAAAATGCTGGATATTGCATTTAAGAATCAAGGGTAAGATGCTACCTCCAAATACTAATAAGGCCTGAGAGTTAGAAGACCCTGAAAATCGAAAAGGAAAGCCAGGCTTATAAACTCAACAAGGCACAAGAAAATAAGGCAAACTTTTCTTTTAATTAAAGAGGACAGGTAATAGGAGTTAAAGAGAAGACAATTGAAGATCAAGCAAGATTACATATAATAAATATACAGGTATGTTTTAAGAAGTGATAAAGCTAAATTGGGGAGGGAAGAGAAGGGAGGAAAAAAAATTTAATAGCTTAAGATACTCATGTTTCAGGATAGGAATTCAACAACATTGGAAATTGGCCCACCAGGAAATAGCAAGCAACCACATTCCAAGGCGATCCCAGCATTCCGTGCCCTTGTGTTTCCCTGATCCCCTTAAGATCGCGCATGGACCCTTGTGTCTTTTTGTGGTCCTGTAGCTGAAACCCAAGGCCTGGAACACAGGAATCTATTTGACCACATCCCTGGGTGGAGCATTTCCATTATTTAGGCCACTCGGGGTGTGACATTTTGGTATGGCAGCCTGAACTGACTAACAGGCACCTGGCTCTCCTGTGTGTTTTGCTGTAGATTATAACGCTTTCCAAGTTTGCTTTTTCTTTTCAAAGAAGTTATTTTAATACTGAAACTATTTCATGGATGAGAACAAAGAATCTAAGTGCTTAACATAGCTCAACCGAACAACCAGAAACTGCTGTTGCTGAGTGAATACACATGTATTAAGCAAAAAGAAGGGGGAAGAATGCAGTAAAGCCAGATCTGAGAAGAATACATTCTATCAGTTGCAAGGAAAAAAGCATTATTTATTACAGAAAAACTGGACACAGGCCCAGTGTCTAATAATTATATTAGAATAATTATATAACAGCCATATATTAAAGCAATATATGATAGTTATTTTAAACCATTTTAGAAGACCAGTTATCAGTCTAAGAAAACAGTAATAGCTCAGGAGAAAATGTTACAAAATATTACAAGCAACACAAAATCCAATATGGCAATGTGTGCATTTATGAGTGAATTCTAGTGTTTTCCCTTATCCATAATATACACGGACCATGGGCAGTCATGCTCCAATGGTAGCCAGTCACTGCCTCTCAGGAACTAGTTGTGTTTCTCTTTTGTTTTTTAAAGAAGGAAGGCAGAGCTATTGGCATCTCTGGTACTAAGAGATATGAAGTAAGCATGATGACCCTGTATTAGGGATCATCTTTCCACTGCAGCTAAAGACAAGGAACCCTGCCATGAAACTGCAACTCAGGCAGTCCAGATGTGGGAGCAGCACCTCCACACGTGGTCCAGATATTCATCTGCCATAACTAAGGTGTCTTCGTCTCTCCTCCCACTTTGGCCATCTGTCCCAGAGCTGTCGCCTTAACTGAACTCACGGAGGAGCACTTGTCCTCAGACGTGTGATGGAACATTCTAGCAGGTGCAAAGAAAGGCTTGTGAGTGCTTCTTACAGCAAACTCTCCGAGTTCACACCTCCTAAACTCCACAGTAGTTCTGGGGAAGGACACACACCCCTCTCAGAAGACGGCACAAGAATGCCAGTGCTGAACGTGTGTGGCTGGCAAAAACACACGGAATTGATTTCATGTTTATTAACTAAAACAACTGAACGTGGAGTTCAGCCTAGTGGGTGAAGATACACAGGGATGGAGGAAGATGGTGCCATTAGCGTTTGAAAGGGCTGAGGCACACAGTGCCACAGCAACTCAAACTCACCAAAGCTAGGGAATCAAGGGATAAATCAGCACACTGGGCACAGCCTCCCCACTCAGCGAGTGATCACTTTATCAATGACACTGTATCCTTGTGTGAGACCTTCTCTAATCCTGTGTGTAACAAGATGAGGGGCCAGACTTGCAGCTCCTGAGTCCCAAACAATACTTGAAATGTTAAGGATTTAGCCTAGGGTTTTAGCCAAGGCAGAGTTCAGTTTCTGGGCAAGGAAATACAGATCAAGTGAGTTTTATTGGTTGAACTGAGTCCATCCCTTCCCCGCAGAAGATATGATGAAATTCCTAACTCTCAACATCTCCACATGTGACACTGTTTAGAAATGGGGTCACTGCAGAGTTTGTTGGTGAGGTTAGGGCGAGGTCATACTGGAATTCTCTGGGCCATTAATTCTTTGTGATTGAAGGAGAGAAAAAAGCACGGGCACGAGAATCTAGGAGACACGAGGCACCAGGAGCAGAGGCTGGTGTAACGTACCGAAAAGTTAGAGAACACCAGGGCATGCTGGACGTCAAGTCTGCACACTCCCCCAAACCCTTAGCCACCCAATCTCCCGTGTTCAGCTGTGGCACCCCTACCATAAAAGACTATGGACAACTTGGCTCCAATACTTTTGCGTGAATGTAACTAACTTGCCATGCAGTCAGTCTGCTTGGGAATTATGATGAATAATGACAGCTGTTGAGTTTCCTGTGCATAAATACAACCGAGAAATGCTTCATTTTCATATGTTAGAGGAGTGAGCTCCCTGCTAGCTCTCTGCTAGCACAGCAGATGAGTGAGAACTTCTCTATAAAGAACTGCACTCTAGAGGAACCTATGGGTATGTCATGCTACTCTGTGTCTTGGTCCAGAGGAAGCAGAGAAAACCCTTGTGGGCTCAGCCTTTCTGGACATGTCTTAAATAAAAATGTAAGTACTTAGCAAGCTATGACACAAAAGTCAGTATACGCCAGAGTCATTAACCCCCCCAAGCCCTGGTGATGTATTGGGAAATATTCTGGGCTCTGTGACAGAGAGTGTTCCCGATGCCTCCAAAACAAAGGCGAGATAGCTCAGCCGTTAAGAGCACTTGCTACTCATGGGGAGGATCTAGGTTTGGTTTCCAGGACCCACATCAGATGACTCGACCACCTGTCACTCCAGCTCCAAAAGACCCGGCGCTCTCCTCTTACCTGCCTGAGAACCAGCACTAACACACACATACTCCCTTACAGACATATAATATTTAAAAATTAAAATAATGTAATGACAGTGATTAATTGAGCAGCTACTATGTCCCAGATTAATGTTGTGCTTTTAAGTGATATTTATTTAGTCATGTGCCTTTGCTCCAGGATATGCTGTGTTATTATGACATATAGCAATCTAGACAAATAGTGCAGCTTTCTTTTAAAAGCTCATCTGACAATGGTGGATGAACCATACTCCTGGGTTGGAATCACCTGGATCCATCCATGCAACGTACACTTAAACTTTAGAGGTACAGATAACCCAGGCACTGCAGGGGTAGGTCAAGAAGTTCCTGTTGCCAAAAATTGGAGTTGAAAGTGGCCGATCACACCTGGGACCGCCACGGGTGGAAGACCCAGGGCATCACTGTCCAGCATGACTCATTTAGACTTCCTAACGTGGATCATGGGGACAGATGCAGGGCTACGTGTACGGCACCTGCTTTCCTAAAGGGAAAGTGACTGCTAATCATGTCTAATGTAAAGTCTTCTCTTATGTAAACCATTGAAGAATGTACTTAAAACCAAAACAAACAACAGAACCCATGTGGCTTTTAAAAAGATGTTTAGATGATCTGAAAACAGCGCAATCTCTAACTCCTATGTTCCCACCGCCCCAGGTTAAGACGCTAGCTGTTTTTCTGTTCTGATATAACTGACAATTTCTGAGAAGGGGTCAAAAGAAGACTGATGTAAGAACCTCCAAATACAAACAGAACTTGACTAAAACTAGCCACTTGTATAAACTAAATGAAAAAAATCAGTCTGGGTTGACCTGTTCCTCTCGTCTGATACCAGCTTGCCTTCGTGGGTTTTCAGTTACCTCTTCTCAGACAAAATATTTCTGACTCCTAGTACTTAGGAGGCTGAAGCAAGGGATCTGGATAAGTTTGTCACCAGCTTGGGCTATACAGTATGAGCCTTTGCAAAAAACGCATGCATATATACATTCATATGTACATACATACTACATACATATATACATACTACACACATACATACATACACATACATACTACATACATATATACATAGTACACACATACATACACATACATACATACTATATACATACACACACACACACACACACACACACACATATATATGGGGTTAACAGGATGACCTGAGTTAGATCCCTGGAACTTGTATGAGAGAAGGAGAAAAATGACTTTTACAGTCTTTTATCCTCTGACTTCTATGAGTACTTATATAAACACACTAAAGACATGTAAAAACAATAGTACATATTGATTCTTTCAAGATCCCACATCAAATATATAGTACAGTAAACATGTGTTCATATGCACACACACACACACACACACAGAGATGTATAGCTCTTGTTATTTGTGTGAGTACAAATGTCAGAGGCACCTCTGTCCTCCCCAGCCTCCCTTTGTCAGATCTACTGCCAAGTTCTGTGATTATAGGTCCTCCCATCCTAGATTCCTTCCATTCTCCAAGTTTAACATGGCCCCAGGGCAATAGTACTACTCAGAGAAATGGTGACATACTAGAATCATGGAAATCCATCCCAACAGCGCAGGGAAACAGTGGTCGTTTGAATGGCTGAAATAGAGCCATCCCTGCATATCGACAAAGCAATATCCAGAACTGATGGTGGGAATGGGGCCTCCAGACATTGTCAGCTAAGAGAGAGTCCCTCTCTAGAACTGCTCTAAGAGATTTGGTTATTATGCTATTGGGACCAAGGCTCCCTCTAGTAACCCCAGCTTGTCAATGTCAGACCAGCAAATATAGCTGGCAGCGGGCAGCCGGTCCCTTTTCTCTAGCTGTCTTAGTGAGGGTTTCCCTTGCTGTGAAGAGACATCATGACCACAGCAACTCTTATGAAGGAAGGCATTTCACTGGGTCAGAGTTCAGAGGTCTAGTCCATTTTCATCATGGCAGGAAGTATGGTGGTGTGCAGGCAGATATGGTGCTGAAGAGGTAGCTGAGAGTTCTATGTCCAGATCTGCAGGCGGCTAGAAGAGAGAGTGACACTGGGCCTGGCTTGAGCACTTGGAATCTCAAAGTCCTTCAACGCAAAATTGTGTCACTCCCTATGAGCCTACTGGGCCCATTTTTATCCAAATCACCACACTAGGGAACAGGCTTCCAGACGTTTTCCCTTTTGTCTCAGCGTTTTAGGGTTTAAAAGGTATAGTTGAGTCATGAACTTGGCTCTCCCTTCTTGAGGCCAGTTTGCTAGACAAATGAACAAGAAAGGACGCTATTTCTAAAAGTTAGCTATATACTATCATTAGTAATATGCATATCTACCAATACTTATCGATATATGATACTGTTAATTTAATACCATTTTGTTTATTAATATAAAAAAAATAGCTTAACCTAGGATGCTATAGCAAGATGAACCCAGGAATGTAGAGCCAACGCTGATAACGGAGATCTCATCTGTAAATAAATAAATATTTTTAAAAGGTCTATGCACTGAGGTTGTAGCTTTGGTTGGTACAGTGTTTGTCTAGCATGCACAGAGCCCTGGGTTCTACATAAACCAGGTGGTGTAGCCCACAGCTGTAATCCAATCACTCACAGGAAGAAGCAGGAAGACCAGAAGTCTAAGGCCTTCCTAGATCACATGAGACCCCGTCTTGAAGCACTACAGAAACACACACATCCCTCCTCTATCAACTGAAGAGATGAGAGTTAAAACACGAATTCAGCTATGTAAAAGAATGAAATGCTGATAGCTAGCATGCCATGTGGAAGAACCCTGTCTCAGCAACACAGCACAACTAACCTAAAGAGCCCATGGTGTCTGGTTTCATGTTGACGAAGTGTCCAAAGAGACAAGCCCAAGGAGACAGAAGAGGAGCGATGGCTGCCAAGACCTGGGGGAGGGGACTGGAGAAGGACAGCTTAGTAGACATGGAACTTCCTTGTGGGGTAATGGAAAATTCTAGAATTAGATGCTGACAAGGGGATCGATCCTTTTACATGCATTTTACCATAACATTAACAATATTTTATTAATTCTTTGAGAATTTCATACGATGTACTTTAAGCAGAGTCACCCCTCCCTCAACTTCTTTCCAATCTCCCACCCCTTCACATTCAGCTTTGAGATTTCATCAGGGTTTTTTTGTTTTTTTTTTTCTGTGAGTTTCATTTTTTTTTTTGCATTTTTTTATTTTAATTAGTTAATTTTTTTACACTCCATATTTTGTTCCCTCCCCCACCCACCCTCCGACTGTTCCACTTCCCATACCTCCTCCCCACCCCCTCTCTCCAAGTGGATGTCGCCCACCTCACCTGACCTCTAAACTCCCTGGGACCTCCAGTCTCCCAAGGGTCAGGTGCATCATCCCTGAAGGAACACAGACCCGGCAGTCCTCCACTGCATGTGTGTTGGGGGCCCCGTATCAGCTGGTGTCCGCCCCCTGCTTGGTGGTCCAGTGCCTGAGAGATCTTCTATGGGGGTCCAAATATCTGCCCCCAACTCTTTCAGCTGTCTGAGGAGTCTTTCAGAGGGCAGTCATGATAGATCCCTTTTTATGAGCATAGCCTCATTAATAGCATCAGGCCTTGGGACCTCCCTTTGAGCTGGGTCCCACTTTGGGCCTGTCACTGGACCTTCTTTTCCTCAGGCTCCTCTCCATTTCCTCCCCTGTAATTTTTTTCAGACAGGAACAATTATGGGTCAGAGATGTGACTGTGGGATGGCAACCCCATCCCTCACTTGATGTCCTGTCTTTCTGCTGGAGGTGGGCTCTATAAAGTCCCTCTCCCTATTGCCTGGCATTTCATCTAAGGTCCCTCCATTTGAGTTCTGAGAGTCTCTCACCTCCCAGGTCTCTGGTGCATTCTTGGAGGGGCTCCCCATAACTTCCTATTTCCTGAGGTTGCCTGTTTCCATTCTTTCTGCTGGACCTCAGGGCTTCAGTCATTTTCCCTCATCCAATACCAGATCAGGCTCTCCTCTCTCCTTCACTCCCCTGCTTCCACCTTCCCTCCCTCCCCACTTGTGATTGCTTTCTTCTCTCTCCCAAGTGGGACTTAGGCTTCCTCACTTGGGCCCTTCAGCTTGTTGACCTTTTTAAGTTCTGTGGACTGTATCTTGGGTATTCAGTACTTTTTTTTGGGGGGGGGGCTAATATCCACTTATTAGTGAGTGCATACCATGTATGTTCTTTTGGGTCTGAGTTACCTCACTCAGGATGATATTTTCTAGTTCCATTCATTTGCCTGCAAAAAAGAGAACTTCAGACCAATCTCACTTATGAATATCAATGCAAAAATACTCAATAAAATTCTTGCAAACCGAATCCAAGAACACATCAAAACCATCACTCACCAGGGATGCAAGGTTGGTTTGATATCCAAAAATTCATGAACATAATCCACTATATAAACAAACTCAAAGAAAAAAAATCATATGATCATCTCCTTAGATGCAGAAAAAGCATTTGACAAAATACAACACCACTTCATGTTAAAAGTATTGGAGAGATCGGGAATTCAAGGCCCATGCCTAAACATAATAAAAGCAATTTACTGCAAACCAACAGTCAATATCAAATTAAATGGAGACATACTTGAAGCAATCCCACTGAAATCAGGGACAAGGCAAGGATGCTCACTTCCCCATATCTATTTAATATAGTACTCGAAGTGCTAGCTAGAACAGAAAGACAACAAAAAAGAGATCAAGGGGATACAAATCGATAAAGAGGAAATAAAGGTATCACTATTTGCAGATGATAAGCGACCTCCAAAATTCTACCAGAGAAATTCTCCAGCTGATAAACAACTTCAGCAAAGTGGCCAGATATAAAATTAACTCAAATAAATCATTTATACAAATTATAAACATTATACAAATGAGAAAGAAATTAGGGAAACAACTCCCTTCTCAATAGCCACAAATAATATAAAATATCTTGGAGTAACTCTAACCAAACAAGTGAGGTTTCATCAATTTTTCACTTCAGTATGGTCTGGTATTTTTTTTTTGTTGTTGTTGTTGTTTTGTCTTCTTCTTCTTCTTCTTCTTCTTCTTCTTCTTCTTCTTCTTCTTCTTCTTCTTCTTCTTCTTCTCCTCCTCCTCCTCTTTCTCCTCCTCCTCCTCTTTCTCCTCCTCCTCCTCTTATTGAAAATAGATGTTCTTCAGACATTATATTCTGATGACAAAATTTCCCCTCCCCCAAACCCTCCAAGATCCCCCCTACCTCTCCATCATCTGGATCCACACCTTCTCTGTCCCTTGTTAGAAAACAAACAGGCATCTAAAGAATTATAATAAAATAAGACACAACCAAACCAAACAAATCATAATAGACAAAACAAAACAAAAACAAAAACAGAGGCAAAGAAAAAGCACAAGAAACACATGTAAGACACACACACATTCACAGACACAGGAATCCCTTAGAAACAGAAAACCTGAAGACATAATATATAAGCAAAGGACCTGTGAAAATAAGAGAGACCAAGAGGGAGGGAGGGAGAGAGGGAGGGAGGAGGAGAGAGGAGGGAGGGGAGGGAGGAGGGGGGAGATGGGTATACATATATATATATATAGAGAGAGAGAGAGAGAGAGAGAGAGAGAGAGAGAGAGAGAGAGAGATTTGAAGACATCCCATGTAGGGCTGAGTGTTCCAAGGTCCTTCATTCTCTGCACAATGGCTGGCTGTGGGTCTCTTTCAGTCCCATCTCCTGCAGGAGGAAGTGTTTCTGATGGTGGCTGAGCAAGGTACTGACCTACTACGAGTACAGCAGAATGTTGTCAGAAGTCATCTTATTGCTACGTCCCTTTAGCAGCACAGTAGTCCAGTCCAGAGCCACATAGATCCCAACAGCTCCCAGGGCCAGGGACAAGCTGGAGACGAGAACAATCCCACTGGGGACCAAGGGCCTGGGTGGGAGTGAGCCTGAGGCAGACAACCCTAACATGGGGCACTCGGCAGAGTGGGAGAGGAGCTAGCCTGAGAGGGCCACCAGTCAGGTACTGCACAAGCAATGGGGGGGGGGGGGCATGCTCAAGATGACCTCTACCCTGTACCATACTGCACAAGTAGGCACTGCACTCCTCAGATGACCCCAGACAGTCAGAGAGACTAGGTGCCTCCAAGAGGAGCAAGTGGTGGAGAAATGGAAGAAAAAAGAAAGAAAGAGAAGAATGTGGGCATAATGGGGAGAGACAGAATGGGAGACTTGAGGGTAGTGAGGGACAGCCTGATGTGAGTAGCCAGTGATGGCACTGGTGGGGTCTTGGCCTATGCTGCCACCAAGGGTCTCTGTCTGGGCTCATGGCCCTGTAGCAGCAGGAGTCTGTTGCCAGGGGTCTGTCCCTGGTCTGGGCTGCTGCCCAGAGACATGTTAATGAATGAGAGCTATGCAGAATTGGCCCCGCCCCTCACCTGGGCAACCTGGGAGAGCTGATCCTAGGGAGGCGAGAGCAGGAGAGCTGCCTCTTCCCCCCAGCCAGCTGCAGTACTCAGGGTAGCAGCTCCATACACTGTGGGAGTTGTGGGTGAGCTGGCCCTAGCAGATATAGGAGCATGGGAGACCTGGCCCTGCATCTCCAATGAAGTGGTGTGGACAAGGGAGAGATATGCTCCTCCCCTCCCCCTCATGTCCTGCAGGAGGCAGGAGACCTGGCCCTGCCCCTCACCAGCTGCAGCACTTGGGAGAGTGGGCCTTGCATCTCTCCTGGGCAGCACAGTAGAGGTGACCCTGGTGGCAGGGGTGCAGTCCTGAGGGGGTGTGCATGGAAGAGTTGACCCTGCCACTTGTCTGCCAAGCAGTGACATGGGCATGGGCTAGGGAGAGTGACATCCCCCTTGCCCCTTGTCAACTATGGTAGGCAGAAGAGCTGGCCCTGAGATATCAGAGTGAGAGAGTTGGTCATGCCCCTCACCTGCTGCAGCACTCGGGAGAGCAGTCCCTGTACTTCTCCTGGGCAGCAGGGTACAGCTGACCCTGGAAGCAAGAGTTGCTAGAGAGAGAGCCCCAAAGGCATGAGAATGGGAGAGTTGGTGGGCTGACCAGCTCAGATACCACTCAGGCCCAGATCCAGGGCTTTGAATGCGCCCACCCCAACATTTACCCGGTCACTGAACTGTTGCAGGGCATGAAGAGATTGGTCTTACAGATCTAAAACTATGGGATCTCCATGACACAGGACAACAACAGGCTATCCCAGAGGAGTCCCAGTGAGATTCCAGTATGGCTAGAGTAGCAGATGCCAGAGGCCTCGTACCAGACCAACGAGTCATTGCAATGAACATGTTCATGCAGAGGAGTGTGGACCAAAGGGTATACTGTGGGACACACTATGACACATTATAGCTTCCACAAAGAGATTTGTTTTCCTCTCTTGTGGGGGAGGTTGCAAGGGTGGAGGGCAGGTACAGGTAGGAGGGGCGGGAAGGATGAGTTGGGATAGAATTGGGGTGCGTGATGTGAAATTCACAAAGAACCAATAAAAAGTTGGATAGCTATCTAGCTAGCTAGCTGGATGGGTGGATGGATAGATAGATAGATAGATAGATAGATAGACAGACAGATAGATAGATAGAAAGAAGATAGAGATGTGGAAGGGGAAAGGAAGAAGAGGGGAATGCCATGAGATTGTCTATTGGAGGAGTGAATACCATCAAAGTACATTATATACATGTGTTAAAATGTTATAATGAACCCCATGCATTTATTCAATTAATATGTGCTAATCACACACACACACACACACACACATACACACAAACACACCACAAAAGAAACAGGTAATTTGCATTTGGGGTACAATGCACAATGAGCTGGGAACACTAGACAGTTTCCACAGGTTGATTTCCTTGGGGTGTTCTCCCTTCTAGGCTATTCCAGTGGCTTAAAGTTCACTGTTGTTCAAACCTTGTGAAGTCTGCCTGGGGGTGTGGGGGGAATGAAAGGCAGTTTGCCTCATATGCTGAGACTTCGCATTTATTTACATAACTCGCACCTCAAATTGTAGCTTGTGTTGGCTTCAACAGCACGAAGCCCTAGTGTGCCACTGTTTCTCTCGGCCATGAACACTGGAAATCTCCACACAGAACATTAACTACGTAGTCTATGCTTGCAAGGTAATAGATCCTTGGAAACAGCGGTGGCAAAGTCATCCCATGACAACAAGCACTGCGCTTCTTTTATTGAACCAAGAACATTTAAGTCACAAATACATCTATGCGGAAAGCTATGGTGTCAGCTCCTCAAATAGATGACTGAAGGAACCATTCATTCAGTCCCAGCTCTGATGGGCCCCGGTGCTAACAGGGAAAATAATGGGCTGGATTATCAAGAACTGCTGAGACCCAGAGCAATCAATGACACCTCCAGACTGCTGATTTGAGCTGTGATCACTCTTATTTCACATGCAAAGCACACTGCCTTAGCAGCCAGATGGCATCTTCCTTCCTTTTCTTCCGTGGACATCCTACTGCTTCCAAAGGCACGTGCTTGAATTAGCTCACTTTCTCAGACCAGCCTAATAAGGCTTCAGCTGGCTGACAAGCCTGGGTACAAAGAGAAATGAATCCCAAGAGATAAGCACAACTGTTTATTGGACTTAATAAGAAGAAAGGGAAAGAAACAGTAGTTCAGGCACCAGTGTGTTCAGTACCCCAAGTCTCCTTTTTAAGCCCTGACAAGTCATAGAGCCCTCAACCTGAGAGAGACAATGGCAGACAACGGTTCAACATGTTCCACTCCTTTATTATCGATACATGACAAGTCAGACTAAAGCTAAGTCTCTTGAAAGGATATATTTCTCATCTCCTACTTTCCCTTGGCGTGTCTCACCTAGCTCTTCTGCTTTGGGGTTTTGCTTGTGAGGTACTTGGAGTATAGCATGCTGTTGTTGACTTGGCTCTGGAGGAAGTGCCAACCAGCCATTCACTAGCTGGTCAGCAAGAGTTGGCTCCTCCTGTGAAGTGGAAGTTTCTGGCTGTGTTATGTGACGCAGACACGCGTGTGGTGTCTTGCTGAAGGCAACATGTGATGTTTGGAGAGGATATAAATAGGACTCAACGGACAGTGATGTGGGGCTTGCGTAGCTAGCCTTAAAACATTTTGTTGGCCTTGCATCTTCACTGAGAGGCGGGGCAGAGAACGTCTTCTGGCGGCCCAGCTGGTTCTGGTTGCCCTGCTGACTCATGCCTATTCAGCAGGGATCTGGCTGCTTCTGCTGGACTGTGCCACTGCTGTAGATTCATGTTTGGTATCCTGACACTTCTGAACCGGACTGCTGGTATCCTGACAAATAGAGATGGGAATCACCCCCCCAAAGAACTACTTCTAAACAGTTCCACATGCCTTTGTCCTATTTACCATCTTTTTCTCCCCCTACCTTTGGATGGCGGGCTAGAGGTGGGGCTAAAGCATTTGAGAATCCTTATTGAAGCAGGTTTTGAAAAGTGTAAGCCTACTCTTTAGGGCTGTAGGACTGAGTTCCCTGCTTCCTCAGGAGCACTGGCCAAGGACTCCTCTCTATTCTTTGCCATGCCATCTTCTCTATACAGAGGCTCACCACCGAGCAGCTGACTTCCATCAGCAAGTGAAGGTATAGGAAACCAAGCAGGGGAAGTGGAGCAACGCAGCTGTCTCGCTCGTCTGCAGATCTGTCCTAGTGAAAGCATCTCTTCTGAGAGGAGGATGCTCAACAAGGATATGGGTACCGGGAAGCAGGGCTGTCTGTGGGCATCTTCAAGGTTGCCCAACATGTATACTGTCTACCTCACTGGCTTCTGCTTTAACTTCTACAATGGAGGAACTTGTGACATCTCCAGGCATCCAGTGCCTTCCCATTTCAAAACTCTAACTAGCTTAACTAGTTCTAATAATTAACCCAACTCCTGCTGACTTGACCCTGAGATGCTTTTGCACACCTACAAAGTCTCAAGATAACCTTTAATTCAAGATACATATAAATAGGAACTTTGAAGTGTTTTGTGTTGAACGTAATCGTGTGTTTGGACACTTGGTCACCAGCTCACTAGCTGTTTGTGGAAGTCGTGGAAACCTTACAAGGGAGTCCATCCTTTTCACATGGTGATCCAGCATGACATCTATAAGTGTGCTGAGGTCCCTCAACACATCTCAGACATACTTGTAAAACAGGAAGCCCCCGTTCTGTCATTCCTATTGATTATGAACTGGGGTCTCATAGTTGCCCAGCTTTTCCTGTTTCTAGCATGATGGCTAACTTGTAGGCAATAGGAGCTCAATGTTGGCTTGCTTGCAGTACCCAGTGCAGGTAAGGGCAAATTGGGGTGTTATACCACATTACTCATAGAAGAAGGGCAGGAAAACTGTTCACTTTTTAGTATTGGCACAATTCCTAATAGTTTTGATCCACAGTTGGTTGAATCCATAAGAGTAAACCTGTTAGTATGGAGGGCTACCCTGCCCATACATCACAGAACCTCCTATTAGCAAAGGAAAAGGAGGTGTGGGGTTATATCTTCCCCAGACTTCTTTACTTAGGGGCAAATGGATGGGGCCTTCCCTGAATGTGGACTGTGCAGATCCTCATGGCCTGTCAGCTGGTCTCTGGTAGATGTGAGATACAGTGGGGGCTCATCTATGCTTCTGCCTCTAGCCTAACTTAATGACTTGCTAATTGTAATTGACTGAACACCAGGGGTCAGCTCTCACATGTCAGGACTCATTTCTGTCACCATTCTGGTTCCATTGTGCTCTCCTGAGAAACATGCAGGGACGAGTCCAACAGGTCACCAAAACATGACACACCCAAGGTCAGTATTACAATCCAGAAGACGAAGCCAGATGGTCTGAGAGCCACGGGGACAGGAGTAGGGAGCTTCAAGTCAAGCAGGCATGGCAGAATGAGTGACTGAGGTCACCAAGCTTGAGCTACTGTGAGTGCACGCTCTTACGAACACAGAAGTGAGCATAGTCCTGAAGAGCCAAAGTCAGGTTGCCCGATTATGGGATTTTAAAACAGTGCTGACTTCACATTCACTAGATATGATAGACCCAACTTATCTAAATATCTTCCTTTCTAAACACCTTTAGTTTATCCTACTACCTTTCCATGCATGTTGTTGGGTTGTGTGACGATGAACCTCAATTGCCAACTAGATTGGCCTGAGATCTACCTGGGAGGTTAGTAAAGCATATTCTATTTTGTGAAGGGGCTCAGACAGGTCTAACACAATTTTGGGTGGCACCATCTCATAGGCTGAAGGTTGGGATGGAGATACAGGAAGGAAAGGACAAAGGTCCATAGCCCAGGCATGGCTCTCTAGGATCCATAGTCTGCCACAGGTGAGAAGCTGTGATGGTGAGTTTTGGTGAACTTGATCTAAACTAGAGTCACCATGGGAAGAAAGACCCTCAACTGAGAAATTGCCTCAATCAAACTGCCCTGTGGGAATGCCTGTTGGGGCATTTTCTTTATTCCTGGTTGACGTGGGAAGACCTAGGCCACTGTGAGTAGTGCAAGACCTGGGCAGGTAGTCCTGGGTTGTATAAGAAAAGTGTATTTGGTGGTGGTACACACCTTTAAACCCAGCACTTGGGAGGCAAAGGCAGGTGGATCTCTGAGTTTGAGACCAGCAAGTTCCTGGATAGCCAGGACTACACAGAGAAACCCTGACCTGAAAACGTAGAAAGAAAGAAAAAAAAAAGAAAAAGAAAAAGAAGAGAGAGAGACAGAGAGATAGAGACAGAGAGAAAAGGAAGGAAACTATATAAGTCCTGAGGAGCAAGCCTGTAGGCAACCTCTCTCTATGGTCTCTGCACCAGCATCTTGCCTTCAGGTTCCTGTTTTGAGTTCATGCCTTGGATTCCCTGGATGATGAGCTATAAAGTGTACCAAGGAATAAAACATTTCCTCCCCAAGTTGCTTTTGGTCATGGTTGTCTATCATGGCAACAGAAAGCAAACTTGGATGGAGCCTGTGCTCCACCACGAGAATTCTGCCACGATGTCCAACCTTGCCTCGGCCCCGCAGAACTGAATTAGCCAACCATGGACTGAAACCACGAGGTAAAATGAATCTTCCCTCCTTTTAAATAATTTATCTGTCACAGTGATGCAAAGTCTAACACAGGCAGCGCCTCTTTCCATTGTCTCTCAGCCACACGTATAATTTTTCACATTTATAAAGTAAACACGAGGGGGATCTGGGAGATTCTAAGTTGGTAAATCACTTGTCATGCGCACATGGGGCGCTGGGTTTAATCCCCAGATTACAAAAAGAATTTCATGCATAGTGATGTGTGCTTATAATTCAAGTGCTGGGGAGGCAGAGACAAGTGGGTCCCTAGTTTTCTCTGTTTAGCTAGCCAGCCAAATTGGTGAGTTCCAGATCACTGAAAGGCCCTTTCTAAAAGAGCAAGGTCCTATGGCAGGTCTCCACACAAGAGTACACACATACATACATACATACATACATACATACATACATACATGCACACACACACACACCGTAAGAAACATCTGTCAAGTACACTGATTTGAGCATCGTACACCAAGGACTTTTCAAGGGACCAGAGAAAGGCAAACAAGAGATGCTTTTTGCTCTCAGGAAGTTTGTTGACCCCCCCTTCACGTCAGCCCTCTGCTTAGATACTAACTTTCAATCACAGTGAAGGACGGCATGGCAGTATACGTCTCAGCCATTTTGTAGCGCACACTCCGATGACAGTAAGTGCATTCACACTGCACAATCAGCACCACCATCCATCCATAAAAGTTGCAAAACTGCAACTGGGCATGGAGCTGTGTGTGTGTGAAATTCACTCTCCACAGAGACTGGGTTCCCTTGGCAGCTCAGGCACTGCTGTGAGGTTAATCCCCCAGCTGCAGGAAGCCTGGTTGTTTCTGAGCTTCCCTATCTCCTCACACCCAGTACCCCTCCAACTCTCACAGCAGAGCTGGGTGTTGAATCCAGTCAGTAACCTTTGCATCCACTCTCTGTTCATCATTGTTGGAAGAGCCCGACAGCAGTCTGCCTGTATTCCCAAAGTCCTGGCTGCTCGCTGGGACAGATTTCTCCTCCTTACACTGTATTTATTACTGGGGTGTGAAGCACAATTTGCAGATTTCTTCCCTACTTGCCTGCTGTTAAGAGCCTGCTCCGTCCTTTAGCTCGCTCTCCCTTAAAAGACACTTGATGTTTGTTAGCCATTGCATAAGACAGTGTGGGATGCTCCCAGATTCTCTCCTGTCCCCTCTCCTGCCTCCCCGTGCATAGCTCTTGCCACCGGTGGGTTGCAACTGTGAGAAAAGCAGCACCTTAACTCTTTGCCAGCTGCAACCACCACCACTCTCTCCCAGACAAGAACTGTTCTTTCTTTTCCATTAGATTACCACAGCAAATTGATAGTTACTTTAAAAAAAAAACTGTCACAATAGGAGACCAAACACTGGCAACAGATAAAACAAAAGGAGGCACCAAGCTCTTTAATTAAGGCTCATGAAAGCATGCGAAGCCCAGCTTTGAGTTACCCTGCTGTGTCCCAGCCTGATTAGCTCCGCTGCATCTGCTCGGTTTCCTGGCCTCCATCTGTACTGCGAGCAAGAAGCGTATTCGGGCTGCCCTGATTCTCTGGGAGATGACTCTAAGGCATCAGCTGTAGCTAGACTAACGGTGATGCGTGTTGACAGAGCGTGTTCGGTGCTTCCTGCTGCGTTTGACATGTAAAACCCCATCACCTTACATGTACCTGGCATTCATTGACATCTGCAAGACTGGCTGCAATGAAACGCTCACCTTTAAGACAACCCAGGCACACTCCTGGATAAGTCTTTTCGCTATTGTGGAGTCTGCAGATGGAAATGGAACCCCCAGACCACCCCCCCCTACAATCCTCATACCCATTCTGCAATGACCAGTAAATGTTCTTCCTGTACATGACAATATGGGGGACTCTTCATTTCAAGGCTACCCAAGTGTGGTGCGATCTTGGCAACATTAGAGACTGACCCTAGGCCCTCGCACATGCTAGATGGGTGTGCTTTATGGAGTGAGCTACACACAGCCCCAGTCCCATGAATAGGTGTCTATGTACACCGTGTTGTTCTACTAAAGACACATTGGCCCTGTAGATCCTGCAAAGAGCTTATATGGCTCGTGTTATAAAGACAGAATTTATTTTAAATTAGCATTCCTGAAGGTTGAGGGATGTGGCTCAGAAGTGAGTAGCCTGGCATGTACAAGGCTCCAGGTACGATCCCCATCACTAGAAGAAACAAGATTAGTAGGTGAAATGGCTCAGTGGGTAAAGATGCTTGCCTTGAGTTTGATTCCTGGGACCCATATGGTGGAAAGAGAGAACTTATTTCTGCAAGTCAGTCTCTACTTCTACATGCATATTATGGCACACGTGCCTGACTAATAAATCATTGAATGAATGGATAAATAAATAAACAAATAAATAAGCACAAAGTTCAGTGGGTAAGGGATAGCGGTAAAATGATCAAACATACTGTACAAAACTCTCTAAGAACTAATCAAAATAGTTTTTAGAATGAAAAATAAGTAGCCAAGCATGGTAGCGTACGTCTTTAATCCTAGCACTTGGAAGACAGAGCCCGGCAGATCTCTGAGTTCAAGGCCATCCTTGGTTCATGGAATGAGTTCCAGGACAACCAGGACTACCTAGAAAAATCTTGTCTCAAAAAAACAAAATAATAGTAATATTAATAATAATACCCAGAAGATCTTCCAACTGGTAATAAGGACACTTGCTCCACTATGTTCATAGCAGCCTTATTTATAATAGCCAGAAGCTGGAAAGAACCCAGATGTCCCTCAACAGAGGAATGGATGCAGAAAATATAGTACATTTGCGCAATGAAGTCCTACTCAGCTTTGTGGACGTTGTACATCGTGGTGCGGAGCCTAGTGCGCACCACGATGTACAACGTCCACAAGCAGTGGAAGGAGTTACAGAGGAAAAAGTTCGGAGCAAAGACTAAAGGAATGACCATCCAGAGACTGCCCCACCTGGGTAATCCATCCCATAAACAACCACCAAAACCAGACACTATTGCAGATGACAACAAGAGCTTGCTGACAGGAGCCTGAGATAGCTGTCTCCTGAGAGGCTCTGCCAGTGCTTGACTAATACAGAAGTGGATGCTCACAGTCATCCATTAGATGGAGCACAGGGCCCCCATTGAAGGAGCTAGAGAAAGTACCCAAGGAGCTGAAGGGGTTTGCAGCCCCCTAGGAGGAACAACAATATGAACTAACCAGTAATCCCAGAGCTCCCTGGGACTAAACCACCAATCAAAGAAAACACACGGAGGGACTTGTGGGTCTAGCTATATATGTAGCAAAGGATGGCCTAGTCGGTCATCAACGGGAGGAGAGGCCCTTGGTCCTGTGAAGGTTCTATACCCCAGTATAGGGTAATGCCTGGGCCAGGAAGCAGGAGTGGGTGGGTTGGGGAGCAGGAGGAAGGGGAAAATGATACGGGATTTTCAGAGAGGAAAATAGGAAAGGGGATAACATTTGAAATGTAAATAAAGAAAATACTTAATAAAAACAAAAATAATAGTAATAATAATAATAATAGTAATAGTAATAAAATTCTTACAAGCAGCCCTCTACAGAAATCTGAACAAGTTTACTAATATATCACTCTGTGTCACTAACATTGATGTAATAAGTTTGAGTTAGTAGAAAACGAAGCATCTGAGCTGGCTCTGCTACACAAATACAAAAGGTTTTCAATTCCTTTTCAGAAGGTAGTGATCTGAATTTCAGTTAATAGTAATGCATCATTGCTGATCTTGTAGACTCCACAAGTACACTACCATAGCGTACGATGGTACCATCCGTGGATACTGGGCAAGTGTGTCAAAGAACCCTGCTGGGTTACGGGACATGAGAACACCAGGTGATCTTTGGAGTTTTTCCACAAACCTTTACTATTCCAAAATAAAACAAATTTTAAAAACTAAACAGCAACAACAACAAAACAAACAAAATCCCAAAGTGGAGTAGTATGGTATTCACATGTAATGTCCATCAGTCAGGAGGCTGAGGCAGAAAAATAAACAAGTCCAGGTCCAACCTGGGCTAAAGCGTCTGTCTCAGGGGACTCAGTATCTCATAAAAGAGAAGATGATAGAAACATGGATTAAAATTCTGAGGTAGCTATGAATTGAATGTGAATCTATTCGTGATCTATATCTATCTATCTATCTATCTATCTATCTATCTATCTATCTATCTATATACACACATGTAATTCTAAGCCTTGCTTCCTCGCTAAACCATGCAGTGCTTTTGTTTCTTAACCTATTTCATTTAACAATAACGAGCTCCAGTTCTGTCCATGATCCTGAAAATGTTATGATTTCACTTGATTGTCAGAGCTTCGTAAGACACCATGGTGTATATGTGCCGAATGTCCTTCATCCATTTATCTGTTGATGAACATACAGACTGGTTCCATTTCCCGCTTATTGTAAATAATGCAGTAATAAAGACAGATGTGTGGGAATCTCTGTGGTATGTCGACTTCGAGTCCTTGGGAATCCTCCCTTGGACACCAGCTCAGGGAGCTTAGTCTGTTGTTGGGTAGAAAGAGTATCGGATAATCTGGAGAAGAACGCTAGAGTACCTTTGTACTATGAGCGTTGTAAGTGATACAAGATATGAAGTTAAGGCCAACTCCAGAAGGAATTTCCCTTGTAAAGTGACCAGGCCAGGAAACCAACCTGCAAAGCTTCATAATGTATTAATTACTTAATCTCAGTTGGGGATTTCTTCCCCTGCCTTTGATCATTCAGTTCCCAGATAAAAGACACAAAACCTTTATATTTATGATAAGCCTTTAAAGGGCAGTTATCTACCCTCTAAGCTATAAGAATCTATTTTCCCATTAATAACCCTGAGGTATAACTTGCCATGTTCCATCTGGGCCGCTCTTAACTCTACCTGGCCAGCCCTGACGGCCATAATTTCATGACTCACCTGTCCCATGGTGTCTTCTCCTCTCTTCACCTTCTCCTTTTTCCCTGTGGTCCTCCTCAGACCCTAAGCCCATGAACTGAAAGCCCACTTACCTACCTCTCTTCTGCCCAGCTAAAGGCTGTCAGCATCATTATTCAATCGATGGTTTTAAATTAAGGAGCAAGGTCGCATAGCATCATTTGGTGTATGTGCAGATTCCTGAGGATTCTCTTGTTCCTGAGGGCAACCAGGCCTTGGGAGCCAGTATTTAGCATAATACTACATAGCAAAATACTGAGAGCCACTGAGAAAGATGGAGTATATATGATCTCACCATTACATGCAGGATCCTCTACTTCGTGTTCATGCTAGCACACAATTGGGGCGAGGTTCAGTACAAGTGTTATCAGTCTAACTTCCCCTACCCTCCACTTAAACGACTTCTTTTGGAACTCATACTTAGCCTCCATTAGAGACTTAGAGATGGGCTCACCCGTTCAACCCCTGAGGCCCAGGAGTGGGTTTTAAATTAAACAAGGATCCACTGGCCCAAACATAGGCAGCTCTTGATATCAAGAGTAATTATACCTTACCAGGTTTTGGGCCGGGATCACTGGCTGCTTAAGCCATGGAAGAGTCTAGAAACTAAAGCGCCAGGGTCTTTGTAATTAATTATGGGCGGCACTTCGTCCCACTGGAGGAAGTGTTTAATAAATAATCAGACGATTGCAGAAACACTGTTTAATCCCAAGCCAGAAGAGAGAGGCTTGCTTTTCTCTTTGGAAAGAGTCAAGTCCAAAGAGAGAACATTTGTTTATAAGTTTGAGCGGGGAGCTGAGAGGCACGCCTTTATTCCTGAGTGAAGATAATGCAGTGATTCATGTGGCTGTATGACATCAACTTAAAAGTAAGGGGAGACTGCGAGGGGGGGGCGGGGAGGAGTGCTTTCTTTTACAAATTTAATTTCCAAATAAGCATTTGTATGCCCCCACCCTTCCGAAGAACACAAGCAATAAAGGGCTTTGTACACCAAGGGCATCCACCAGAAAGAGAAAACAAAAGTCACCCTTTAGACATCGTGGGCCCCTCTTTTCCTCCTCCCCCACCCCACCCTCACTTCCCTGGATCTCACCAAAACCCACACCAGCTCCTTCACCAGATCAAGATCAAACAACCAAACTCCAGGCTGAAGATGATCAACAGAATCGATGGCGACGAGTGGGAACGAAGCCGAGTGCTTCACATCATATTTAAAATGTTAAATCGGGTTCCTATAATTCCCCTGATTTCGCTTTTTTAATTAAAAAATTCAAGCTTTATTCAACATTTGCATATTCATGCCTCTATAATGTGCGCTGATTGCATTAAAGGCAGGGGGGAAAAAATCATGTAAGTGCAGCCCAAATATAGTTGCTCATCAAGTGCACAGTCTTATGTGTGCATAGATAAATATTTCCAAACAAATTAACATACACCGCAGCGCAGGTGCACTGGCCTCACAGCTCCTCTAGCTAGTTCAGTCTGACTCTCCTGTCAAGGTCCAGGAGCCAGCACGCCAGTGTGCATGTGTATAATTTGGCAGCTTATAGTATTTATGGAGATTTCCTGCCCCAAAAATCTCTGGCCAGAGGGACCGATCATTAACAAGCAACATGAATTGCACGTGTGTTGGATATTTATCTGTACTGTTTGTTCATTCAGCACCGAAGGCAGGCTGGAGAGATGGTGCAGACTGTAAAGTGCCCTTCACACTAGCATGGGGGACCTGAGCTTGCATCACCAGTACCCACAACAAAAGCTGAGCATGGCAACATACACATGGCACCCCCTTATGGAGAGGATAGAGACTGGGGGGATCACAGGGGCTTCCTAACCAGCCAATCATTGGGAAGTTCCAGGCTCTCTTCAAAACAAACAAACAAACAAACAGTAGTGGTGGGATAGCAGAGATGGTTCAGCAGTTAAGATTTGCTGCTCTTGAAGGGGATCTGAGTTTGGTTCCCAGCTCACAACTGTTTGTAGCTCCAGCGGCAGTAGATCTGTCATCGCTGGCCTCCAACACACACGAGTGTGCGTGCACAGTTTCTAGAATCAGCAAAGGGCTCTAGTAGTGGCTCTGGGAGGGAGCAGTTCTCATCCCCAAGAGATGATTCCCACTTTCCAGGGAGACAGCCACCTTGGGTGGCCAGCAGGAGCTATCTCCTATGCTCTTTCGTACAGAGCTACAGTCTCCAGCTCTTAGAAGCTGGGCATGCGAAGTCTGAAACGGAGCCTGGCACTCTCCAAAATGTGGCTTTGTAAACAAAGCTTTATCGGGACACAGACATGCCTGCTTACTTTCCACAGTGGCTTGCGCACTCCCAAGAACAGAGTTTAGTAGTTTTAAGAGACACTATACACCTGGAAAGGCTAAAATATTTACTATGTAGCTGTTTATAGAAAACATCTGCCAAGCCCCGGCTAAAGCCAGTGGCAGCCAATTTGCCAGGTCCCCTTCAGCTGGGATGATGTGGAGTGGTCGTTAGCAGGTGCAGCACAGGGTGTTGGCATTAGCTCCTCCTAATAACAGACTATATGTCAGAAACACTTGCTGAAATAGCAGTGATGAGCCCCAAGCACGTGAGTGGAATGAAGAGGTGTGTGCATATGAGATTTGAGCTTTTTTTTTTTTTTTTCAGAATTCAAACATTTCAACATAAAAGGAGGACTTGGAAAGGGGAGCCTAGACTATAGCTCACAAAGTCCCATCACTCTCAGACTTCCTAGGGGTCATCTCCAAAACCCACAACAGAGATAACCTCAGCGAAGCAGGGTTGAGGCTTGGCGAAACCTTTTAGCTGTGATTAGCTCATTAGGAAGGCTGAATGTGTTTCCGTGGGAATGAGCTCAAGGGGTGGATCCGTTTTCCTTGAGGCCCTGTGTTACAGATAGAAAGTTCAGCTCTCCTGTGGGAGCCTGCTGCTGTCCTGACTCTTTCCTGTGTGAATTCTGCACACGTTGCTTCCTTTTCTGCCCTAAGGCCCTCCCTAGAGAAGCTCATCTGCCTGCCTTATGTCCATGGATGACCAAAACCGTAAGTTAACTGAACCAATTTTCTTACAGATTGCCCAGGTTTGGGGGTTTCTGTTAAAGCAGCAACAGCAACAACAACAACAGGTAGTAAGGAGATTTTTCGGAGCACTTATCCCCAGCGACCCATTACCCTTCCAGGCTCCCGGGAATGCTAAACAGCTTTCTAACATTCAACCAAAAGACAATTACGTTGAAACTTGCAACTGGCAGTTTCTTTTAGGTCTTGAGTCCTAACCATTTCAGAGCTCTGCCATGGTCTGTTTATTCCTGCTTTCCAAGAACATGAGAAGACAGACTGGATAGAAGGGGGAAACAAGAGATTTCCAAACCAGGGTCACACCGAGGGATGGAGGGTAAAGATGGAAGGTTGGAAGATGGGGGTCAGTTGGTGGAACGTTTGCCTAGTAGGCACAGAGGCTGGGGTTTGAGCTCCAACGTGCCTAAGCCTGGTAGAGTGGTCACGTCTATAGAGAGGCACAGGCTGCAGTATCAGGAGTTCAAAGTCCTTCTCTGCTATATAATGAGTTTAACGTAAGCCTACAGACACAAAGATACACAATAAAAGTAAGCTAAGATGGAGTTCTCCACTATAAGACTGGTTACTGAGTTCAGTGGACTTCTTTTATCCGGTACTCAAGAAGCAGAAGCAGGCAGATACTTTTGAGTTTGAGGACAGCCAGGGATATGTAGAAAGATCCCCTCTGTCTGTCTCTCAGAGAAAGAGAGAGAGAGAGAGAGAGAGAGAGAGAGAGAGAGAGAGAGAGAGAGAGAGAGAACGAACGAGAACATAGAAGCCCAACTATGTGTGAGAGTCCATGGAGCAGTTTTCTTCTTTGTAGTGGTGATTGGTTAGTTCTTCTGTTAGGAGGACTATAGTGCTGGCATTTGAATAGGAAGTAAGGCCAAACCTACAGGAAATCAAACTGTGAGTAAAAAGGAATTAAAATAAAAATTGACAGCATAGTTCACAGAAGCAGAGCTGTGGCTCAGCTGTCTGGAAGTCACTGCTATCATATGCTTTGGACAGGAGACATGAAAAATTGCCTAGCTCGGTCCTGGCGGAGGGCTCGTGAGAAGCACATTTGTCTGCACTTTGTCGGGCCTGTGACACTGGGAAGGCAAGGGGCTGGGGAGAATGTTGACAGGCTGATAAGTTTCTTTGGAAACAGCCTATGAGGGCTGCCAGGAATGCAAGGCTTCATGTTCTGGTCCCCCCCCCCCCCCAGTTCTATCTCCTGTGCTGCACAAGTACAGCGATGTGATTTTAAAATAGCTCTTTGGAAAAAAAAAAAAAAAAAGATGCTGTGCTTGAAATCAGGAACTCAGCCCTTACCCTGCCTCTGTAACTAACAGGAGAACAAAGAACACTTAACTTCTCCAGGTCCGTGTATTTAACAGGGTGGTAGGTTGGGCTGTGGAGAGAAGGGACAGTGTGACTTGGTATCTTGATAGGCTTAGGGCTGGGATGGTGGAAACAGCCTAAGCATCTTAGGTTATCACTTTCTGTCTTTCTGAAATTTGATCTCTGAGTTCTACCCTTTAATGAGATCTCAAAGATTATGCGCATCACTGTGAATGTGGGTTTACTTAGAAAAATGATGTCCACACGTGCAACTGAAGATCTTCCAGACACAGTAACTATGGACCCCAGATCCAATGACAGATGTCCTTGATAGTCACATGATGACAGGAGGGACTCTTTCGCAGGCAGCATGGGAAGGTGTTGTGGTTTTGGTGTGATATGTGCCCTCATTGGCTCTTGTGTTTGAACACTTGTTCCCTCCCCAGCTGAGTTAGCTGTTCATTAAAGTCTTGAAACCTTAGGTGGTGGAGCCTCAGTGGAAAAGGATGGTCACTGGGGGCAGGTCTTGACCCTACTTCCTAACTTAGAACATTATGAGACTTTTGCCTGATTTTTATTTTTGTAACTTGATCGCAGGTTCTCAGGTGGGAACTTTGTAGAAAGAGAAAGGATGTCATGTTGCAAGGTCAAAAGCTTGAAAATGTCTGCATGGCTATCATTCTACTCTAGACACTTAAGAGAGTGGGAACAGCCACAGTGCATCTGTGACTGGGTTGTTTTAGGGTTTCACTGCTGTGAGCAGACACCATGACCAAGGCAAGTCTTACAGAGGACAACAATTAATTGGGGTTGACTGGTTTAGAGGTTCAGTCCAGTATCATCAAGGTGGGAATATGGCAGCATCCAGGCAGGAGCTGAGAGTTCTACATCTTTATCTACAGGCTGCTAGCAGAATACTTATTTCCAGGAAGCTAGGACTAGGGTATTAAATCCCCCACACACAATGATATACCTACTCCAACTGCAACTGGGACCTTCTATGGCCTCTCACAATGCCAAGCCTCAGCTGTTCTTCATGACATCTTCGTGCCTTCAAAACCAGCACCACCTGGGTGACTCTTACACATTACCAAGTCCAGCTGCCGCACAAGGTACAACCTTGGCCATCTCTGGAACACAGTTTCTTTGTGCTCTCAGAAAACTCTTCCCAGAAGATTTCACCTCAGTGATGCTGGTATCTTCTTAATCACTGCTAATTTCTAGCTCTAGCTAACCAACATCAATTGTCCCAGTAGAACCTTCTATTCTTGACTCTAAAGCCAAAGCTAGTGCTGGGCAGTGATGATGCACACCTTTAATCCCAGCAATTGGGAGGCAGAGGCAGGTGGATTTCTGAGTTCAAGGCCAGCCTGGTCTACAGAGTGATTTCCAGGACAGTCAGGGCTACACAGAGAAACCCTGTCTCGAGGAAGAAAAAAAAAAAAAAAGCCAAAGCTAAATGTCTGAACCTGCTGAGTTCTGCTGCTTGCTGGGGCTGGAACATGAGCCTCCCCCTTTGTTCTATTACTTTATCAATGCGGGATTAAAGATGTGTACCACCCAGGCTGGCCTTGAATTTGCAGATCTGTTTATCTTTATCTCCAGGGATTAAAGGTGTGTACCACCATGCCTGGATCTAAATTTAGCTGGGTAGGATCTTGCCCCAAAGTCCCAATCCCTTAATTTGCTATTTCCTAGAACATAGGATTCAGCTCCACTCTACTTCCTGGTGCCCCTTTAATGTTTAAACCATATATTTTACATTTTCCCCTTTTAAACTTTCTACACTGTTCAAAACCGCTCTTCATGAGACTTAACCAGAGAATAAAGTCTATGATGGGTGTTTCTGAGACTTCCCTTTGTCAGTACAATTGATCTGAGTCTCTTCACCTTAGCCTCAGGCAGACTCTTCAGACAAGGGCAAAAAGTAGCCACATTCCTCACCAAAATACCACAGAGAGTCTTTATGCCACACCCTGAAATCTTCTCCTCTGGCACCTCTTGGGCCAGGTCACCACAGTTCAAATTATTTTCAGCAACGAAGTCTTCCATATCCCAACTAGGGTGGGCCAAGAAGCCCCATTTAAAGCATCCCATGGGTTTCCAAATCCAAAGTTCCCAAATCTACATTCTTCCAAACAAAAACATGGTCAGAGCTATCCCTGAGATACCCCAGTCCCTGTTACCAACTTCTGTCGTGGTTAGGGTTTTACTGCTGTGAACAGACACCATGACCAAGGGAAGTCTTATAAAGAACAACATTTAATATTTAATTGGGGCTGGCTTACAGGTTCAGAGGTTCAGTCCAGTATCATCAAGGTGGGAACATGGCAGCATCCAGGCAGGCATGGCACAGGAGGAGCTGAGAGTTCTACATCTTCATATGAAGGCTGCTAGGAGAATACTCATTTCCAGGCAGCTAGGACTAGGGTATTAAAGCCCACTCCCACAGTGACACACCTACTTTAACAAGGCCACACCTCCTAATAGTGCCACTTCCTGGCCCATGCATATACAAACCATCACACTGGTGTACTGATCACACTGTCTGTGAGGTTCACCTTGCTGTGCTTGTTGGAATTTCTTTATCACCCTTTCTTTTCTTCCTCTATCTCGGCTACACCTTAAGGATAGAACACCACATGTTCATCCATTTGTCCAAAGGATACCTGAACCATTTTTACCTGTTTCTGGGCTTTTGTTTGTTTTGTTTTGTTTTGTTTTTGTATGTTTGTTTGTTTTTTTTTTCCAGACAGGGTTTCACTGTGTAGCCCTGGATGTCCTGGAACACACACACACACACACACACACTTTGTAGACCAGGCTGGCCTAGAACTCTGAGGGCTCCAACTGCCTCTGGCTCCTGAATGCTGCAATTAAATGCATGCACCACCAACACCCAGCTACACACCTACCTCTTAGCTGTCGTGACTAAAGCTGCAACAAACATGGATGTGTGCGTGAGGTGAATATTTTACTCTTCCCTCCATGGAGTTCTTACGCTTATTTCATTCATAACTAAAATATACCATTTGATTATTAGTTATTGATAACCTCAAAGACATTCCCAGGGTCATGAATCAACTCTACTCATGAGGTTTCCCCGATGCCCTCTTCCTGTAAAGCCCCTTTTGAAGAAACCCCCTTTGCCCATTGAATTTTTCCACAGCTGCTTCCTTGTTTGGTCCTTAAGAGTAAATAGAATCTCGGTCTCTTTGCCAAAAGGTGCTGGTATTCATGCACCAGAAACAAGCTGATTTCTGTCTTTTATTTTAGATGTTTATAATCCAAAGCAGGCACTAGCATTTTAAGACATTGTCTCCAGAACTTCTGACATCTAGATTATCCCGGTGGATTCTGAGTGGCATTCTATGAAGAAAGCTGTGTTCTTCATCTTGTCATCCTAATGTGTGCCTCTGCTGCTTGCTTCCCTTAGGCCCTGAGAGCCCTCATCCTTCCCCTGATGTGTTCAGTAGAGCTCCTGTGTGCAAGCTTACCTGTCAATTGATTTCTAAAAATAGTCCATGTCTGCTTCAAGGCTAAAGCCCCGTTGGTTTTGTCAGACAAATGGGTTCAGGACAAGGAGCATTTCAGACCAATTATACCACATCAGAGAACAGAAAGGGTACAGGTGTGGGTACAGGGACCTGCCCTTTGACTCTGTCACTATGTCTAAACCTTCCCAGATGTCATTCAAGAAAGCAAAGGAGCCTTGTATGATGCCACATATGCCACATACCTGTAACCCTAGCAGGCCAGAGGCAGAGATAATGTGCTAGAGGCTAATATTTACTGCCTCAAACCACCAAGTGTATATGTGTGTGAATGCAAAAAGTGAAGGCTTACTTACTCATGTCATTCAAGAATACCCACTCCCTGCCCATCATTCTGTCAACTACCTCTGCCTCACCACACTATCATTCTATACCTCGGTTTCCTAGTTTCAATGAAGAGTCAACAGCAATAACTGTGTTATGATTACTGATCGGTATCTGAAGATGCTTAAAGGAATACCTGCACACATTCAGCTTTCTGTGATCGAAGCAGCTGTCTCGGCAGGTCATTAACAGGAAAGACTGCATTTTCTCTGTAAATGTACCATGAGACCCCAATACACACACCCACTCACATACCCCGCCCTCATGCAACACCCCCATATATCACACACATACACACACACCCTACACCACACACCCCTACTTCCGTGCCATCCCTCATCCCCACCACCACCACACACACCACACATACCACACACCACACACATACTGCATGCACTCACCTCCACCCCCAGCCCATGCTCACCAATACCTCCTGCACCACATGCACACAAACACCCCCCCCCCACACACACACACACACATATTAAGAGTGGTGGCCTGCAGAGAAGTAGGAGCAAGGCTGAATCACCGAGGACTTAGAAGGATCTAGAGGACCCCAAAGTATGCCTAGCTTAAGCATGACATCGTTTTTTACATTCTTAATTGAGCATTTGATGGTGCCAATGTCTGAAACAAACAGCAGCTAAAGAGGAGGCTGCTTATGACCCAACACAGGGTGAAGAGATTGGATGGAATTTCTTCACTGGCTCGCACCTTAGGGCTGGTCCCAAATCGGTGAGCCAAATGGGATCCCAGTGAAATGAGTGTCCCTGCTCCCATAGGCTTCTTGTTTCCTTCCCTGATCATTTATTTTCACTCCTTTATGCTTCCTTCCTGCCAGACCCTCCCACTGATCTGCAAGGGATACCCAGAGCCTGGCCTGCCCTTATCTTTTACATAAACAGCCTTTTGACTTTTATGGATCATAAAGCTGCTCGCAGCTATCCAATTTAGCACAACCTACTTCCATTAACAGTATCATTTAACACTTCCTTCACACTACAGGGATCTAAAAGGTTTAGTAGCCCAAAGAGAACCCGAAGCAAAGCAAACCGAAGGAGTCAGCACGGGGAGGAGGCTTGCTTGTAAATCAGAGCTTTATGTTCCCAAGTAGGAAACCTGACATCTTTTGAAAATGACAACAGTGGTTTTCTGAGTGTCACCGCAGAACAACTACATAAATGCATGGCCTTTCAGAAGGGACAGTCACACTGTAAGTCTGGAGAGAATCACTCTCGGTCTTTGTCTTTTCTAGCTGTGGCATCAGAGTGCCTTCTAGTTCCAGGGTCTATGCCTCTCCTAATGTTGGAGCATCCTGTGCCAGGTCATATGGAGGCAGAAAATCCTTCTCAGGTTCAGACAAAGGGTGGATCTGGCCCAGATACTTGCTAGGTACCCTACAACATGTTAACAGGGGACTTGTTCTGATCCCCCGATGAGCCTTTCTTCTCTCGGACTTCCCTCCTGAGTACCTTTAATCAGGACGACTCTTGCCCATGGTGACACACAGAGCTGTAGACCTGAGTAGCCCGAGTCCCATCGACCCCAACCCCTAGCTGACATCATTCACAGACACCATGGCTTTTCTGACCAGCCTTTGCCACTCCAAGGATGATGGTGGCAAGCCCCAGATATATGTTCTCAGAATGCCTTTTGCAGGATGACTACAGGACTCTGCCTTTTCCTGGGGTGGAAAGAGCTGTTCTCAGTCCCCAGTCTGAAACAGCAGTCAGAACTAAATCCTGTGTAGAATGGGTTTTATTTATTTATCCATGTGCACATACTTACAATCAATTCTAATGTATAAAGTAGACACAGTAAGGTGTTACTACTAATAACCAACAAAATGGAACAATTAATATATTCTACATTGTATTTGTGATCACTCTCAAGTTCTCAAGACATATAATTTATATTTTACTTTTCTGTTTTGGGAAGAGTCTTTTGTTTTCTTTTTTTTTTTTTTTTTTTTTTTTTTTTTTTTTTGGTTTTTCGAGACAGGGTTTCTCTGTGTAGCNCTGGCTGTCCTGGAACTCACTTTGTAGACCAGGCTGGCCTTGAACTCAGAAATCCGCCTGCCTCTGCCTCCCAAGTGCTGGGATTAAAGGCGTGCACCACCACCGCCCGGTTGTTGTTTTATTTTCTAATGTAAGATCTCTGTAAGAACTCACAGCAATTCTTCTGCTTCTGCCTCCAAAGTACTGGAAGTATAGGTGTAAACCACAACAGCTAGCTCAGGGTAACTTATTATATTCTAGACCTCAACAACTTCAGCATATGAGGGTTTTTTCCCCCCCTAAACTACATTTTCACTTAAATACTATATCTTCCATGTGGTGCATCTGAATTTCCAGGATTATTACTCTTGTGTGCTAGGACCATTATTGAGCAAAATGAGGGTTTCTTGAACAAAAGTATGGTATTTTCAAACTTCAAAGTAGCTTTCATATCCCAGGGGATATGTTACTAACAGGTTGGTAGTGTATACAGCATGGAAACGCTGGACAAAGGAATGATATGCATCCCAGATGGGACAAATCAGGAAACGATGCAACCCTAAATACTACTGAGAACGTTGTATGAGTTTGTTGTACGAGCCAAAGTGACATGGCTCCTCCTTGGGCCTCAGGACCATTTACTTGAACATCGCTCAGGCTCTGCCTGCCTTAGTCAGCTTTTGAAGCCCAACACCACCTTCTTTTCCACACTTTATTTCTTCTCACTGGAGCCAGAAGACCAATTCATATGGCTTTTCACCTTCTGCTCTCGGCTAGGCGAGAGCCACTACCTTTAGCTTTAAGAATTTTTAATAGGAATAAAGTTAGGATAAACTCTTCCTCAGGAGTTACAATTACAGTATACAGGAAAAGCACTGAGACCTCACAAGGTCCTAACTAATGTCCTACTCAATAAAGTGCAAAGAGGCTTGGGGAAGATGGCAGAAAGAAGTGCTGTCTTTGTGGACACAGGCTTCACAATGATGAAAGCAGAAATTAACTCATATCTACATGAACAACTTCGGGGCTGGAGATGTAAGCTCATCTCCCCTCGGAAGAGTGACTACTTAGCATGGACCGGGGTTTGATGCCCAGCTCTCCAGGAACCAGAAGTTTCAGCACAGGCCTGTGATCCCAGCTCTGGAGAGGTGGAGGATCAGAAGTTCATCACCAGCCTCCGCTGCTTAGTCAGTTTGAGGTCGGCCTAGACCCTGTCTCAAAAACAATAAAAGCGCATCTTTGTGTTCCTAGGTTGTCTGTGCGGTAGTGGTGACTGTGAAAACTGCATGCAGGCTATTTGATGTGTTGTTGCTGCTCCCCAGGGTTTAACAGGAATATGCTGTCTGACTCCATCTTACCTTAGATCTGAGGAAACTGAGTGCAAACCACACTCCTTCCTTGTTTCACACTTGGTGAGGGGTGAAGGTGACGCCCCACCCCTAGCATGGTTGAAATAATGAGTTCCTCGTGCCTAGATATGACTCTGTGCTGGGGAATCGTCAGATTGAGACATTTTTAGAAAAATTCATACAGGTGGTTTAGCTGTTCCATGCCTGCCATCTTTTTCAGAGACTCCCTTGTCGGTCTTTACACATTTACAATTCAGGAAACCCCTTGAGGGAAGACTTGCTTTCAAACCTCTGCTCTGTCGTTCACTAAATAGGTCAAATCACTCAATGTCAAATTGCTCCGTCAGATTACTTTACTTTTCCTGAGTCTCATTGTTTTCTTGTACAGCTTGTCTTCGTGATGAAACAGGGCACCGAATAGGGGCCTTCGCAGTGCCAAGTCATTGCTCAGTGAAACCTAGTTACCTGTCTCTTCCCCATAGCCGGCGGAGGGAGGATGTAACCCCATCACTGGCAGCAGGCAGTTCTGTGGAGGCAGGAGTATTTGCCTGGAACTCCTCACATCTGGGAAGACTAGGAACAAGAGATGAGACACAAAATGGGGCCCAAGCTATAAACCTCAAGGCCCATCCCCTAGAGACCCACTTCCTCCGGTGAGACTCCACCTCCTAAAGGTCTCCCATCCTCCCCAAACAGCAACCCCAGCTGAGGGCCGAGCGCTCAAACCCAGAAACCTTTTGGGGACACTCTACCCAAACTGTAACAGTGCCTATTATTCTTGTGATGTTCTTCTCATGCCCCCAAGGTCTGAGGTCTGGAGACCTTTGGATAAATTCCGAGGATTGCACAAGCCCAACGTTTTAAGGAATGCCCCAGGAAATGCCTTCCACTTGTGCTGTTCATCCTGACAGCTAGATCTATGCTGTGGAAGTCAACACTTCCTCCCATCTTAACACATGGTGAGTCTCTGCCATGCCTGACCTCAAGCTGTACTACAGAGCAATTGTGATTAAAAACTGTGTGGTACTGGTATAGCGACAGACAGGTAGATCAATGGAATAGAACTGAAGACCCAGAAATGAACCCACACACCTGTGGTTACTTGATCTTTGACAAGGGAGCTAAAACCATCCAGTGGAAAAAAGACAGCATTTTCAACAAATGGTGCTGGCACAACTGGCAGTTATCATGTAGAAGAATGTGAATTGATCCATTCTTATCTCCCTGTACAAAGCTCAAGTCTAAGTGGATCAAAGACCTCCACATAAAACCAGAGACACTGAAATTTATAGAGGAGAAAGTGGGGAAAAGCCTTGAAGATATGGGCACAGGGGAAAATTTCCTAAACAGAACAGCAATGGCCTGTGCTGTAAGATCAAGAATCGACAAATGGGACCTCATAAAATTGCAAAACTTCTGTAGGGCAAAAGATACTGTCAATAAGACAAAAAGGCCACCAACAGATTGGGAAAGAATTTTTACCAATCCTAAATCTGATAGGGGACTAATATCCAATATATACAAAGAGCTCAAGAAGCTGGACTCCAGAAATTCAAATAACCCCATTAAAAATGGTGTACAGAGCTAAACAAAGAATTCTCAACTGAAAGAATTCTTTGGCTGAGAAGCACTTGAAAAAATGTTCAACATCCTTAATTATCAGGGAAATGCAAGTCAAAACAACCCTGATATTCCACCTCATACCAGTCAGAATGGCTAGGATGAAAAATTCAGGTGACAGCAGATGTTGGTGAGGTTGTAGAGAAAGAGGAACACTCCTCCATTGCTGGGGGGATTGCAAGCTTGTACAACCACTCTGGAAATCAGTCTGGCGGTTCCTCAGAAAACTGGACATAGCACTACCGGAGGACCCAGCAATACCTCTTCTGGGCATATACCCAGAAGATCTTCCAACTGGTAATAAGGGTACATGCTCCACTATGTTCATAGCTTATAATAGCCAGAAGCTGGAAAGAACCCAGATGTCCCTCAATAGAGGAATGGATACAGAAACTGTGGTACATTTACACAATGGAGTACTCAAAGATCTTCCAACTGGTAATAAGGCACATGCTCCACTATGTTCATAGCAGCCTTATTTATAATAGCCAGAAGCTGGAAAGAACCCCTGCTTGTGGACGTTGTACATCGTGGTGCGCACTAGGCTCCGCACCACGATGTACAACGTCCACAAGCGCTCGTGTCTCTAGCTGCATATATAGCAGAAGATGGCCTAGTCGGCCATCATTGCTGCTTGTGGACGTTGTACATCGTGGTGCGGAGCCTAGTGCGCACCACGATGTACAACGTCCACAAGATGCACTCACTTATAAGTGGATATTAGCCCAGAAACCCAAGATACAATTTCCAAAACACAAGAAAATCAAGAAGAAGGAAGACCAACACATGGATACTTCATTCCTCCCTAAAATAGGGAATAAAATACCCATGGAAGGAGTTGCAGAGACAAAGTTTGGAGCTAAGACAAAAGGATGGACCATCCAGAGACTGTCCCACCTGGGGGGGGGGCATCCCATAATCAGCCACCAAACACAGACACTATTGCATATGCCAGCAAGATTTTGCTGAAAGGACCCTGATAGAGCTGTCTCTTGTGAGGCTATGCTAGTGCCTGGCAAATACAGAAGTGGATGCTCATAGTCATCTATAGGATGAAACATAGGGCCCCCAATGGAGGAGCTAGAGAAAGTACCCAAGGAGCTGAAGGGGTTTGCAACCCTATAGGTGGAACAACAATATGAACTAATCAGTACCCCCAGAGCTCGTGTCTCTAGCTGCATATATAGCAGAAGATGGCCTAGTCGGCCATCATTGGGAAGAAAGGCCCCTTGGCCTTGCAAACTTTATATGCCCCATACAGGGGAACGCCAGGGCCAAGAAGTGGGAGTGAGTGGGGAGGGGAGCAGGGCAGGAGGGAGGGTATAGGGGACTTTTGGGATAGCATTTGAAATGTAAATGAAGAAAATATCTAATAAAATAATTTAAAAAAACACGGCAAGTCTCAAGCCAGCTGCTGTAGACCTGACTCTCCTTCTCTCAGGCGGCCTCAGCTTAGTTTATCCCTGAAGCAGGTTTTGGGGCCTGTGTTTAAGTTGTGAAAATGTTGGGACTTTGTTTATTTGATGGTAAGAGTTTTTACTGTGTAGCTCTGTCAGGTCTGTAAATTGCTACATACATCAGGTTGGCCTTGAACTCACAAAAATCTGTCAGGGTACGCTTCCTGAGTGCAGAGTCTAAAGGCATGCAATCACCATGCCCAGACCCTGGAAAGGTTTTCAAGCAATAACAAGTTTCTTTGTTTTATTTTGGCTTGTTTTTGTTTTTAAAATATGTTTTGTCATAGGTAAAGTGATCTTGTTCAAACACAGCAAAGCAATAATATTAAATTATTCAGTGTCATTAATTATAAATAACTGGAAAGCATAATTTCCATTTTCTTCTAGCTTCTTTTTTAGTTGAAAGCAGTTGGGTTGTGAACGCAGCGTACTATCAGCCATCCAGAGCTATCAAGGCAGTATGAACACAAACATAAACATTAACTCATGGGGGCATGGTGGTGAACACCTGAGATCTCAGGCTCCTGAGGCTGAGGCAGGGGGATGAAGAGATTTAGGTCAGTGTGAGCTCCACAACAAAACCTTGTCTGAAACAAAACAAGATGTCCAACCCAAAGGAGCAAAATTCTTAAGAATCTACTGCACACACATCTCCTAACAAGAAAGTGAATTATCCATGCGCTATCTCCATTGTGAGCCAGACATATCCCCAGGTGGAGAAGCTGTCATGCCACCCTGCCCACAATATCCTCATCCTCCTATATCCCACCATTAGAATATAAAAATCCACTTGTGTGTTGATCAAACTCCTTCACTGAGAGGAGAGGAGGTAAAAATGCCAAGAAATGGAAAACACATAAACCTTCACAAACTTACATCCCAATGATCAATGTTTTACAAGTTGATAGAGGCTAAATTAACCTCCATCTTTGTCTTTGGGTAACTTTTCCTGTCTCCTGTCTGTCAGTGGACCCACATAGGATAGAAGCCCAAGCCCTGGGTCGTAAGATCATGCTTGGTTCCCAACCCAGTATCTGTGATCCTTCTCTGTGGCCTAGCCTGTGCATTGGAATTGCCTGGGCAATGTTAACAACTGTTGGTGATGGGTTAGCCCCTCCTGATACAATGGTTCTGGAACCTTACTACATACAAGGATCATCTGAAGAAACCCAGATATGGAGTACCAGCTTGGCAGGTGTTAACAGGGGATGAGGAGTTTCAGGGTCATCTTAGACTACTTAACAAAAGTTCAAGGCCAGTGTGGCCGACATGAAATACTGTCTCAACCAAGCATCTCTGCCACCTCCCAAAACAGAATCATTTAGAGAGCTTCTCAAACTCCCAAAGCCCCGGCTCAACCCCAGACCAATTATATTCTCCTTTCCAGGGTAGGCACCCAGGCATTCCTACCCTCTGGTGTGCTACTGCACACTGCTACAGGTGCTGATGCAAGCCTGCTGTGTAGAGGTGATAAAGAATCCTGAAAGCATCTCTTGGTGAGGTGCTGCCCAGGGACAACACAAGATTGAAGGAAACAGGGAAAGCAGTTGCTGGAGGACTTTCTCTTCTTGAGGGGGGACACATTGTTGGCGTGTTATCTGATACTTACACAGTATCTCTAATACTTGCTCTTCTCTGATACTGTACTGATGGATGCTTCTGTCCTGAAGACTATATTTCCCAGCCTGCCTTCAGCAGCAGATAGACTTGGGTGTGGTTTATTCCCAGTTGAGGTGGGGAATCTCAAAAGCTCTTAAAGAAGAAGGCCCCAAGGCTAAGTGAACTCTTGGCCTTAGCTGTCTTTTTCCTGTATGAAGCATGACATGGGAGGTCAGCTGAATCCCTTACAACCAATAGAAGCACTAAGAATGTTGGGCAGATGGTCAGGGAAATGTGGGCTCTGACAGTGACAGGGGGTTGACAAGCCAGCCCAGCTGTCTGGGAGAGCTTATCTATTGCTTTCGTTGTTTCCACACATGGATTCCAGTAACCTGGAGTGACCTTGAACTTACTACATTGTTGAACTCTTTAACCCTGCTCCCCAAATGCTGGGACTACTGGTGTTCCACCAACACATGACTCTCAGTTTGTTTAAATTTTCCACCACATACAGCTGTAGGAGATGCTAAATCTTCTAAAGAAGGAAGGAAGAAGACAAATAGAAGGCTGGTATTCGCTGAAAAATTAACAGGGAGGTCAGGGAAGAAAATAAGATTTAAAAACAACGTGAGCCAGGCGTAGTAGCACACAGCTTTAAACCCAGCACTGAAGAGGTAGAGCCAGGCTGATCTTTTGAGTTTCTGGCCAGCCTGGTCTACATACTGAATTCTAGATTAGCTGGAGCTCAAACAAAATAAGAAACAAAAGTGAGGACTGGGAAGATGCTCAGCATGGAAGAAAGAGTACTCCTGTAAGCCAGCAAACCTGAGTTCAAATCCTCAGAGACCACATTCACCACCAGGTATTTGGTTTTCCAACCCTGTGGTTTTTCTCTAAAAGAGGATAGCCAGAGCTTGCTGGCCGCTGACCTAACTCCAGGTCTGCTGAGAAACTTGGCTCCAGGGAATAAGGCAGAACATAATGGAATGGGACCCCAGGCACCATCCACTGGCCTCAACACCGCACAGAGCACACATACAGGTACCACACGCCACTCATGTAGAGACAAAGATTTTTAAATTGAAATTTAAAAATCAAAATGGTGAGAGATGAAAGTGTGGAACCGATAACATTTATATTCAAGGGATTAACTGTCTTAATACTGTTATTACTTCTCAGTGGCCATCTGTTAGGCCTGTGGCTCTTTAAAAAAAAAAAAAAATCTTGAGTCCGGCTATTTTTCAATCTTTGTGATTCTAACATTAGCTATGCACTTATTTCATACTTATACATCCACAAATGTGAAACTCACAAACAAGCCCAGCCGTCATCTCCCTAGTATCCTGTTTTCTCTAATCCTGAGAGCATTTTGTTTGCCTGGCTTCCTTTCTTATTAAAGACCTCTAGGCAGCCGCGAATAATAAGTGACCCTGACTGTTATTGACTTCCTTAGTACCCCGAAGAGCTGAACACCATTAAAACCACTTAATGGTCAGATGGGGGCTAAGAATGAATGTGTTAGGTGGGGTAGCAGGGAACCCTTCCTCAGGGTGGTGGTAATCTTAGTGGGAAAATCTTTTCCTAATTAAATTTATATTTTAGTAGAAACATAAAGACACAAAAATACATTTTAATGACACACTATGTGATACACGGACACACAGATGCACAGATGTGTGTGTGTCTGTGTAGTTAAACACATCTTAAATGTTTCTCCCCTCTTCATGGCAAAACCAAAACACCAAAACCAACCCCAAATCAAACCAACCAACCAAACCAACCCCACAACCTTCCCAAAGCCCAAATATTCAAAACTTCTCTTCTGGCCCATCCTTATTGTCACCTGTCTTCTACCACTGGGCAATAACATGCTTTATCTTCTTGCTCCTAGCTAACTGAAAGTTTACACCCGTTAGCCAACTTTTCTCCATCCCTCCATCCCTTTGATATCCAAGAGAGTAACTGTATAAATTCTCTTCACCTAAGCCAGTCCCTTGCTGGCTCTTGCTGTGGGCCTGAGTCATCTCACGTCTCATATCTCTCTATATAAATAGATATATATATAGACACCCAGGTTGTCATGGACCAGACTCCATCCCTTGTTCTTGATGAGCACTATGATTTCCTCACCCATTTGTAAGCTAACAAGCACTTGGGTAGTTTTCATGGCTTGGCTATTATAAATTGTGCTGTAGTAAACTTGGAGAACTGATGCTGTTTTGACATTCTGACTTCATTCATTCATTCATCCACATAGGTTTGGTATATGCCCAGAGGCAGTATTGCTGCATCATATCGTAAATCCATTTTTTTTTTTTTAAAAGGCGGGCGGGCGGGATCTCTGGCTCGGTGGTAGAGCACTTGGCTAGCATGTGCATAGCCCTGGGAATGCACAGTCACTGAACTGATTCACTTTTAAGCCACCAGTGTGCCAAGGCTCCTTTTCCTCCACATCTACAAAAGCGTCTGACCTGAAAACAAAACCAAAAGCGTTTATTTATACATTTTCTGTATGAGTGCAAGGGAAGGTCAGAGGACTTGCAGGAACTGACTCTCTCCTTCCACCATGTGGGACCCAGGGATCAAACTGAGGTCACCAGGGTTGGGTGCAAGGAACTTGACCTGCTGAGCCATCCCAGGCTTTCCTTTGACTTTGTAAGAGGAGTCTGTCTTGCTGGGGAGAGGTCATATGTCACTGTGCGGTTTTGTTTGTCTCTTTGTTTATTTCGAGGCAGGGTCTCTCATGTAGCTCAGGCTGGTCCTATGATCCTCCCGTGACCTACCACGTCACTACACTTCCTGTGAGTCAGTGCACCTAGCTCTCACTGTGGGGTTGATTGGCATTTTCCCAATGCCGAGTGGCGGCGCTGAGCATCTTTTCATCGATCCCTTGGTCCTCTGCATACCTTCTTTGGAGAAACGTCTGTTAGATCTGTTGGCCACTCTTCTTAGATTCTGAATATTTGTTCCTCCTGAGATGTTACTTTGCAAATTTCTCCTCCCATTATTAAATTGTCTCTTTGTTCTGATGATTCTTTTTCTTGTTGTGAAGATATACAAAGTTTTGATGGACTCCTTTTGTCTTTGTTTTCAGTATTTCAGAGACTCTCCGGTTAACAGCCTTGCAAGACCCAGAGTCCTCAAGGGTCCCCACATTGAGTTGACTTTGTATCCTGAAACTTTCTTTGCCCAACTTTGTTTGCTCTAACAGTTTCTTGGTGGAAGTCTCTGGGGTTTTCTAAATAGAAGCTCACAGTATGTAACCAGGCATGGTGTCACATGCCTTTAATCCCAGCACTCTGAGGGCAGAGGCTGGCAGCTCTCTGTGAGTTAGAGGCCAGCCAGGGCTACACAGGAAGAACCTATATCAAAAAAAAAAAAAAAAAAAAAAAAAAAAGATTATATCACGTGCAAACAACTTAACTTCCTCTCCTGCTAGGGTATTTCTTTCTCTTTTTTTGCCTGGTTGTTTTGCCAAAGACTCCCAGTACCAAGGTGACTAAAAGCAGTGAATGTTGCCACACATGTCTTAGTTTAGGCCTGGCAACACCAGCTGCCAGAATTTCACTGTTGAGTGGGTTACATTGTCAGCTCTTGACTTGGAGTGTATGGCCTTTCTCATGTGGAAGCCTGACTTTTCTGATCCTAATTTACTCCGCATTTTTTATCATGAAGGTAATGGTGAGTTGCATTTTCTCTATTTATCGAGATGATCCTCTGACTTTTGTCCTACATTGTGTTCATATGATATATCATATTTATTGATTTATGTTGATCACAGTCATCGTTTTAATGTGCTGTTGGACTCAGCTTGAGAGTATTTCATTGGCATGTTTGTCTCTGTACTTGTCGGAGATAATGGTTTGTCATTTTCTTTTTTTTTTTTTTTTTTTGGTCATTTTCTTTCTTTTGGTAACCTTATCTGTCAGAGTTTTGTTGGTTTCATAGACCATCTTGTTCCTTCAAATTTATTTTCTGTAATAATTTGAGATTGGCATCACGGTGGTACAGTTGTTTTTGGCGGGTGGCATTTTTTTTTAATTACTAGTTAAATGAGTTCTCACACTTGCTCTACAGCTGAGCTGTACCTCCAGCCTCCCTTTCTTGTAATCTGGCCGAGGGTTTCACAGTTCTGCTCATATTTTAGAAGAGCCAGGTCTTCTTTAGTCTCCTTTAAAGTCTATATTTCATGTATTTTTATCCGTATCATTGGCATATATATGCTTTATCTCTATGCTCATTCGAAGAAAAACGTAAAACTTTTAAATTAGGAATAAGAGTTCCCAATTCATTCCTTGATCTCATCGGTTACTCAGCAGTAAGTTTCCATGTACTTACATAGTTTCCGGCATTTCTGTTGTTATGTATTCCTGGTTTATAGCACTGTGGACAGAAATGTTGCTTAATATGCTTTAAAATTCCTTTTTACATTGGTTGAGCCTTTCCTTGTGGCCTATAATGTGACCTGTCTGGGAGGCTGTCCCATGTGTGTTCTGCAGCTGTTGGGCGACGCTTTGTGGGTGTCTATTTTAGGTGCGCTTGACCTAGATAGCACTTAGCTTTGCCATTGATATAAATATAAGCTGCACACCTAGATTAGGCAATGTACCCTACATTGCTCTGTTCCCCATCCATGAAACCCCTAGCTACTGGAAGCTTCTCCAGACCACATGGGCCAGCTCCACCTTCTCCTCCTCCTTCCTACATCTATCTTGTCTCCCTCCATCCTCCATTTCGGGTATCTTTTCTTCTTCCTTTCCCCTCTCTAAAACTTTCAGCTCCGCCTTTTCCGTCCATCGCTCAGTCACAGGCTCTAGCCTTATCTGACCAATTAACATTTCACCTGACCTCACCTGAGTACACCCCTCTCGAGGGAGCAGAGAATGCCAACAGCAATCCACAGTAACCATCTACCTTGTATTTTGAACAGGGCTCTCACTGAGACCTGTGGCTGGCTCACAAGTTTGGCCAGACTCCAGTGAAAACCCCAGATATCTACCTTCCCCTCCTGCTCTCAGTGCTGGGATTAAACATTTACGTGGGTGCTGGGGACTGAACTCAAGTCCTTTCATATTTTACCAACTGAACTATCTCCTGAGCTCCCTGAAGATTTACTTACGGTGCCATCCCAAAGTTGCTATATGCAACTTTCCCCTTTTTTCTTTTATTCCCTTTCCTAAGAGTTCTTTAAAAGCGTTGGTCATGATGAATGCCAAGGATTTAGATTTATTCAACTTATGCTTTTCTTTTTTTTAAAAAAAGGAATATTTATTTTATGTATATGAGTATTCTGTAGCTGTACAGATGGTTGTGAGCCTTCATGTGGTTGTTGGGAATTGAATTTTAGGACCTCTGCTCTCTCCGGTCAACCCTTCTCACTCCAGTCAACCCCACTTGCTCCGATCGACCTCACTCACTCAGTACCTGCTTGATTTGGCCCAAATCTTTATTTATTATTATACATAAGTACACTGTAGCTGTCTTCAGATGTGCTAGAAGAAGGCATCAGATCTTATTATGGGTGGTTGTGAGCCACCATGTGATTGTTGGGATTTGAACGTGGGACCTTCAGAAGAACAGACAGTGTTCTTACCCACTGAGCCATCTCACCAGCCCTCAACTTATGCTTTTCTAAAACCACTCTAAGTCCACATTTTTGGAAAAGCTATAAAAACAATTATGAAAGTTAAATACTAACTATTCTGTTTCCTACTGTCCCCCTTCACTAGTCTTTCTTGATATGGCTAAGTCACTGTATGGAGTGAGAAGAAATGTGGCAAGGACAGTTCTCGCATGTCTTACTGGACACCAGTGAGTCCCGTTATCTTCTTTGTTCTCATATAAGGGGGCAAAAACCTTACAGTATCTATTTTCCTTAATGTAAAGCTCAGATGTTTGATACAGAAAGAAACCCCTTAGGAAGAAGCCCACAGCAAACTGTGAAGTACATTTAATATTTTAAAATGGCATAAATGCTAATAAGGTAAACCATAGGACCAAGAAACTGGGATTCTCTCAGAAGTAGGTGGGAGAATTAATTTTAAATCAATTAAGCTCACAGACTATTGTAACTTTAATTTTTTAAAGTCTTATTTTTAATGATGGTTCTTAAATACTTTAACCTCCCTTGTAGCCTACCACAGGTAGTGGGCAAGAGAGAATCCGGGGGTTGGAGGGAAGTGAACCTGTTTAGAAAGGTTCTTTGGAGCAACTCCAATCTATTTTGCTTAGAAACCAGCAGATCAGTTTACAGGTTAGCAGGCAGCGGCAGCTTGATCCACTCACAAACACCTCACAGAGACACCAGCAGTCCAGTTCGGGAGATTTGGGTCAGCAAAAGCAGTGACACGACCTAGCAGAGACAGCCAGGCCTCAGCCTTGGCTTCTGTCAGCAGGAAGGACCAACAGGAACACCAGGAGACGTTCTCAGCTCTGCCTCTCTCAGGGAAGCAAAGATCAGCAAAAACTGGAGATCCACAACCGTTGCACAGCTAGCTGTACCAACAAGCCAAGCTCTGTGTCTGTCACTCCGTGGAGTCCTGCTTATACCCTCCAAACATCACGTGTCCTCCACGTGCCTTACCTCAGCGTGCGTATTGCCTCAGCACGTGCATCCAAGCCAGCCAGAGTCCAAGGAAGTGGTAAGAAACTGCAGCACACCACCAGAAGCTTTTGGTGTGTTTCTCTCTAAACAAATGCAGCTCAACTATAACACAATGTAAGGTGAACCAATACCTGTGTGTCGTTAGCAAGGAATCCTTCATCACATGTCATGTCATGTGCTTGCTTTAGCAGAACATCCTATGTCTGCTTCAGCAAAAGGTTCCTTCACGAGTCTGCCTTAACCTTTCCCACCTGTATCCACTTTAATGAAACGTTCCTTCTCCTGTTTGCCCCAGCAAAACACCATCCAACAGACTTTCCAAAGAACCCTTAAACCCTTAAAGTTTCCAGATTGTTCTTCTTTTAAATCCAGTTTTGTGATAATGACAAGTGCCGAGACAGGAGTTATTTCTCATTAACTGCAAACTATAAATACTGATCTGTAAGGGAACCAAGAGAATATGATTAATTTTTTTAAGAATTTATAAAAATAAATGTTCTGGACAGAAAAGTAAATCAGGCCATTCAAATCAAATTTCCACTAATAATTTGAAAGTTAGCCCCAAAGCTACTTTAAAATTTCAGAAAGTCACAGAAGATGAATTATCAGATTAGTGTTTATGAGTACAATTATCTGAGCAACGCTGGATAAGGGAGTGGGTTCACAAATTAAGGAAAGATTAGGAGCTGTTGAGATGGCTCAGTGGGTAAAGGTCCTTGCTGCCTGTCAGTGTTCTATTGCTATGAAGAGACACCATGACCAAGAGAACTTAGAAAAGAAGGCATTTAACTGGAGCTTTCTTACAGTTTTATAGGGTTAGTCTATGATCATCTTGGCAGAAAACATGGTGGCAGGCAGGCAGGCATGGTGCTAAAGCAGCTACCAAGAGCTTACATCTGACCCACAGGATGAAGGCAGAAAGAGAGGCTAAACCTGGCATTTGAAACCTCAAAGCCCACCCCCCCAGTGACACACCTTCTCCAGCAAAGCCACACCTCTAAACTCTTCCCAAACAATTCCACCAACTGCAAACCAGACACGCAAATATATGCGTATTGGAGGCCATTCTCCTTCAAACCACCACACTGCTAAATCTGATGACCTGGGCTTGAGCGAGCTCCAGACTCCACATGGTTAAAGGAGAGAGCCACATCTACTGGCTGCCCTCTGACCTTCACTCACATGCCATGGCATGGGTGCGACCGTACACAAATAATAATGAGTGAATGAATGAGCGGATGAATGTGATACTAAAAGAAAAGAGAGAGGGCTCGCTCCTACTAGGCAGTCAGTGCTATTTCATGATAGATGTGGTTGATTTAGATGCTTGGAATCATCTGTGACACAACAATATATCACAATGGCAACCGTCTTTCTATTAAGTCATACAGGAAACATATGAAATTCCCCCCAAACCACTGAACATTTACAATGGCTAGTTACAGTTATGCAGCAGGAAACATAGTCTCTATATTGGCATCCCCCAAATAGTGTTCGATGTCCACACTGACTGGCACAGCACGTCATCTTAATACGGGGGAGAGAGTAGAGGTGAGTGACCCCTTTCTGTCAGATGCTGTCTAATACCTTCCCCAGCGCTTTCTGGCCTATTTCATGTCCTCATGTAGGAAAAGGACTGAACGTGGGGCAGGGGAAGCAAATTAAAGTCTTTAACTACAGCTTTGCTTTTCCACTGTTTCTTTT
>NC_034605.1:32859751-32871712 GCF_900095145.1 Mus pahari
GAGACAGGGTTTCTCTGTGTAGCCCTGGCTGTCCTGGAACTCACTCTGTAGACCAGGCTGGCCTCGAACTCAGAAATCCGCCTGCCTCTGCCTCCCAAATGCTGGGATTAAAGGTGTGCGCCACCACCGCCCGGCTCTTTTACCCATTGTTAGCCACCATCCAAAACTAGTAAATTAAAAATTCCATGAATAAACAATAGTTAGGTTTTGAATGGTACATTGCTCTGAGTGACGAGATTAAAAATTTGCGTCATCCGCTCCTTCCTGCCCTCAGGCATGAGTAGCCCCTTTTGTACATCAGAATTACAACTTTTATACAACCCACCCGCCAGTCACTCAAGTTCCCACTTGATTATGAAGCCATTGGTCCCGGAAACATCCCAGAACCATGTTCAGATGACACTTAATTTACTTACCAATCGTCCAAAGTGCCCTTGTGAGAAAAAGCAGAAACCCAGGAAGGACATGAAGCTGGCGTCATGTGGCAATACTGAGAGGTACAGGAGAAAGATGGTGCCCATGGTGTTTGGTAGTGTTCTGAGTTCCAGGCACCCTCAGGGTAGGGATGACTTGTAATACAGCCATGGAATAGCTACGGGAGAGCTGCTGTGCTGAGGAAGTGGGCTGGCTACCTCAAGACTGCCCTGCTTTTCCCAAGGCTGAGGATATCGGCATTTTGAGAGTCTCAATCAGGAACCTGCTTAGTCTTTTCTATTTCTTTTATTTTTGAGATTATAATGTATCACTTTCCCCTTCCTTTTTCTCCCTCCAAACCTTGCTCTCTTTCAAATTTATGACCTCTATTTTCATTCATTAATGTTATATGCATATATTCTAAATATAGTCTGCTCAGTCTATATAATGTTACATGTGTGTGTGTGTGTGTGTGTGCGCGCGCGTGTGTGCCTGTGTTTTGAAAACTTCCTTTGTATTTACCTGTGGCCTCTGGCTCTTAGAATCTTCTACCTGTTCTATCTTGATGTTCTTGGGAGGAAGGAGAAGGAGTGTGGTATACAGACCATTTAAGGCTAAGCATTCTGCAGTCTCTTAGTCTTTGCACCTTGATCAGCTGTGAGCATCTGTGTTAATTGCCATCCACTGTGAGAAGATCCTTCGATGAGGGTCAGAGAGGTGCACTTATCTAGAAGTATATAAACATAGGGATGTGGGTCCTGCAGATCATGTCCAGTGTACTGTAAGACTGTAAGGCAAGCCCTTGATTGATTGAGTTGCCACCACAGCTGTTCAGATGTTTTTGTATAATGGGTGTGTCATCGATGCCCCAACCATTTCCATAATAAGTGTTCCTTGGCTACAAGAGGTCAGTTCTGTGTATTGGGGCTATGAGAGGTGAGAGAAGAAGGGTGTGTGTGGTGGGTCATTCATAAAAATGTAGTTTCTAGAGCTTGTGGTTCATTGTTTGCCTATAGAAAACCAGTTTGATTTTTTTGTTTGCTTGTTTATTTGTTTGTGTCTGTGTGCTTTTTGTTTGTTTGTTTGTTTTTCAAGGCAGAGTTTCTCTGTGTAGTCCTGGCTGTCCTGGAACTTGCTCTGTAGATCAGGCTGGCCTCGAACTCAGAGATCTGTCTGCCTCCAGTTCCTGAGGACTGGCTTTGATTAAAGGTGTGCACCACAGTGCCTGGCTGCTAACACACACATACACACACATACGAATGGAGATATATATATATCCAAGCATCTCTATACAACTGTGAGAATGACTGAAATATTAGTAATCAAAAGTCCCCTGTTTATAGCAACTGCTGGTGAGGACAGGAGACAGTGCTTTTCCTCACTGGAGGGACCACAGAGTAGGCCGGCCCCATTGGAAGACCACTTGGCAGATTGCTACAGAAACAACTGAGGTAACTCTTAACATAAAGAAGCCAGCAATCTTACTCCCCAATGTTCACCCAGATAAGTTGAAGACTGTGTAGTAGCTCTCTAAATAATTGCTTTACCATGAAAGCTCCCAAATGCTATTCTATAGGTAAAGGATAAATAGACTATGGTTTGCCCATAGAGTAGAATATTACTCAGCGATTAAAAAAAAAAAAGGCCTGAAAAAGACATGAATGAATTTTCAGATGCATACATATTGTTGTGGCTAGAGTGAAGACTCAACAGTTAGGAGCATGTGCTGGCCTTATAGAGAACCTGAATGCAGGTCATAGCACAACCACCTATAACTCTAGCTCCCAGGGATCCCATACCCTCTTCTGGCCTCCACTGGCACCTACCTGCACTCACATGCATATACCCACACATATACACACAACTGAAAATCATTAAAACAAATACATACATACGTGTTGCCAAATGGGAAAAGGTCAATCCAAAAATGCCACATGCTGTACGGTTCCTACTATAGAGCATTCTATAATAAAGGACTCTGTAGGGATCGACAGCTCAGTGGTTCCCAGGAATGCAGAAAATGAAGATGAGAAGATTGTTCTGGACAAAACTCATTCTGTTTTCCGTCATAACTCTGAATGTAACTCTGAATGCAGTCTTAAAAGTCACAGGAAGATCTAACACAGTTCCTCCCCTCATAGTTCCAAACAACCAAGAAGCTGGGTTCTATGACTGATGGAATTATTACTGTTGTTGTTGTTATTGTTATCTTTATCATCATTATCATCATCATCATCATCATCATCGGTCAGGAAACAGAGAAGGATGAAGGGCTCAGTTTACATTTCGTTATTCCTCAGGTTGGGATCTGAGCTCCAGGGATGGAGCCACATTCACGGTGTGTCTTCTGTATTCAGTTCTCCCTTTCTGAAAGCATCTTCATAGATAGATAACACTCACAGGAGTGAGTAGATCCCATGATGAATAAACCCCGCCAATAAGACCTACTACGGTAATACGCCCATATTTCCTGGCACAGTCCGCTGAGAGAGACAGAAAGCGTTGGCACTTCAAAGGCAACAAGCACCATGGCACACAGACCTTGGCACACAGACCTTGGTTTATAAAGCCATTGTATAATAAAAGGAGCCAGGATCCTAGGAGAAGTGGTTTGTTCTGTGTCTGGGACAGAAAGCGCAGGGGATTTGCTGGGGTATCTATCCTGCAGTGCCAGAAGACCAAACAGGTTACCAACTGCTGCCATGTATCGATAGGACACCACTCCGGAGCCAAGTGAATGATCTCCCGATGGCCAGGGCTGGAGTCATTGGAGGGGGTGGGGGTGGGGCTGGAAGTAGGAGAATGATATTGGATTAATACCTGTAAGGCAGTATTGATGCAAATAATACCGCGTGAGGAAGCAGGAAAACAGGAGAGAAGAAGCCTGTCTTCTGTATTTGAGAGTCTCCTACCAACTGGTATCTGCACCCCATGCCTCCAACCTCTCACGTGTGGCCAGTGTGTCATGAACTCATTCCAAGGAGAATCTTCATCCCAGCACGATGGCCTTAATGCAACCCTTCCAATGGTCTCTGGCTGAAGTGGCTAAATCATGAAGATGGTGGTATTGGGTCTTGTCCTCTTCTCTGGGTCATCTTGACACACAACTTGAGTTTGGCCCCCATTGAAGGGAAGAGAGGAGACTCAAGTATTCCTCTAACCTCCATGGGGACACTGTGGTGTGTCACCATCATCCCTCCCATAGCCTGTACACGCCAAACAAACAAACAAACAAACACATAATTTGAATATATATTCTACAGCAAAAATGTCAAAAGTCAGAGCAGTGTCTGGGATGAACGAGGGGGAACATGGGAAATGGAAGATCCTGAGAGGCATGTGTGGCTTGCACATGAGGCTAGCTACACGCTCAAGCCTTTAGTAGATCTGGAGTAGTTTAGAGGAAGCTGCCGAACATATCTAAGGAAGTGGAAATGCATCATCCCACAGAGTGAGATGTCAATTCTAGAAAAATAGTTTGGGGGATCCTTAGAAAGTTAAACACAGTCCTACTTCATGACCGAAATTGCATTTCTAGCTATAAATGCAAGTATAGGCATATATAAAATAACACTCTTCACAATAGCCAAATGGTGGGGCGTCTCAAATGTGTATCAACACACAAAAGGATTCACAAAATGCACACAGGAGTGGGGTGTGTGTGTGTGTGTGTGTGTGTGTGTGTTGAAGCTTGAAAATAAGCCAGATATAAGAAATGCACTGTATCATTTCAATTATCTGAGATATTTGGAATGAACAAATCCATAGATCCCAAATCATTAAAATCAAGGTTATGAGAAGTTAGGGCAGAGGGTGAGGCCTGGGCATGAGGGGAAGGAGAGTTGCTGAGTGGAACAGTCTCCTGTCTGGAGGCAACGATGCTACACAGCATTGGGGGAATGCATCGAGTGTCACTCGAGAACGTACGACATGTGAAGTTAACTATATTTAACAATGAAATCGGACAACCAAACCATCAGGTGAAGGACTGGGTTAGGGCGTGCTGTTGGGGTACCTCACACCACCACCCTTGAGAACTTTGGTGAGCTGAAGGTCCACACCTCTGTCTTGTCTCTGACTATGGGATGGTGTATGAATAAGGGGAAACGTTAACAGTGGCTGAGCTGATAGATGTTTCCTTTGATAAGTGCCCATCGTGTTTTAGCTACGTTAGCTCCTTTGATTCCTTGGTGCTTGCTTGTTGGTTTAAGTAATTATGTTGCCAGGTCTAGAGTCCTTACTCAGGAAAAAACTCGGTGTTGATGCCTAATTAAATGAAATGCACAGATCCAGACTGAATTTTAACACATTATAGATTACCCCTGACAAGACCATCCATCCCACTTAACAATTGCACCTGGCAGATGGGAGGAACAGGGGTGGCAGAACCTGTCAGCACAAACGCCTTCCACAGGCCAAAGATGTAGATGTCTTGATGTAAAATCAGCCAAAACCCAAACTAGATTACAAGCATAGCAACTGGCCTACACTTAAAGGCGATAAACTCACTGGTCTATGACACATGGCACTATATTCAACGATGACTCTATATAAGAGGTGACTCCAAGGCTGGGCCTGTCAGGATACCTGTAATCTCGGCACTTGGAGGCAGAGGCAGGAGGATGAGGAGTTTAGGTTAGCCTCAGCTTCAGGGTGAGTTTGAGGCCAGAGTGGGCTATCTGAGACCCTGTCTTACAACTATATTTATTATTATAATTATGTCTGTGTCTGTGTGTGTATGTGGTGTGTGATGTGATATGTGGTGTATATGATGTGTGGTGTGTGTGTGTGTGTGTATGTATGTATAATGTAGTCTATGTGATTTGTGTGTGTGTGTGTGTGAATAAGAATGTGTGTACCATGGTGCATATGTGGAGGTTAGAGGAATGTGGGGCTTGTCCAATTTCATTAGGCTGGCTGGCCAACAAGTTCTGGAAATCCTCCTGCCTCCACCTACCCAGTGCTGGGATGGCAAGCTCATGCCACCATGTAGGCACTGGGAATCAGACCCAGGTCCTCCTGTTTGGCACATTCCTGGGCTGAGCCATCTCCTCCCCAGCCCATTTTTACTTTCCTTACCAGCCCAAACACTTCTCCCTTTCCTTTAACTTGCCTTCCCATTCATCGTTAAGAAAACATCGAATCTTCTATCAACTCAAGTGAGATATCGGTTTTCTTGGGAGGAGGCCAGGCCAGCTGACCTCGGTGTGAATTAAATACATCAAAAAGTTGGAGCTTTAGAGCTGCAGGCCTCCTCTGCCACAAGGAAGGCCTCCAGTTTCCCTCTTCCTCCTGGTCCTCCCAGCAAGAGATTAGCGGCTCGAAATCACTTTGACATCGTCAGTTACTCTCCTCATACCACAGGGAGATTTAATTCCAGCCTGTGAAATTGTAATTGCTTCTCAAGGAGAAGTGAGGGATCCCGGGTGATGGCCACAGCCAAGCTCCATGTCAGAGTTGCCAGTTGCTGCCACATCAGATATGACTTGCTGCTATTCAAAAATCACTCCGGCTTTCCAGACTGGGAGTGGAGCTGGGGAGTGAAAGTAAATTAACAGAAACTGTCAGCTGTTCAGAGGGCACAGACAGCTGCGTGACAGAGGTGGGTGACTTCCCATCAAAAAGGGAACTCTTTTTTTTCCTCGCACTAGTTTAAGATAAAAAGAGTTTCGCAAACAAATTTCATGACTTTAGGTGTGCAGCTAAATGATGTCACTATGAAGCCGTGATAAGATGAAATTTGACAATTTCTAGTCACTGACTCTTGCGAAGTGTTGGGCCAAGGAAAATAGTTTTTGAAGAGTAATTACAATAATGAAGATAGCACATTCATGTCAGGTTGATGTTCACAGTGGATTAAAATTACCTGTTATTGAAGTTAAACTGTCTTGAGAAACTGCTTTCCGGCTGGGGCTGGAGAAAGGAGAACTTGGAGCCACCACGGCTGGTCCCAGAACACTTACAGACTGGGAGTTAACTGCAGTGGGAAGAGGACTTAGAACCTGTCACCTTTCTAGAGACAGGGGAAGTGCTGGCCAGAGCTAAGTCTCTCCATTCTTCTCCTAAAGGACTGAGAGGAGAGAGAAGGGGCTAAATATAGTTTCCTTTCTCCATTCTTTTTATTTTAGCATGAGTGTGTTACATGCCCCTGCATGAGTGTGTACACCACCACTCTCATGCAGATGCCAGACCAGAATGGCCAGCGTCTTCCTCTGTCCCAGTCTTACTGCCTCCAGATAGGCTATTGCATCAAAACAGGATCGGTGCCGTATCAACTAGACTGGCTGGCCAGGGAGTTCTCAGTGACCCACCAGACGCTGTCCCCTAAACCAAAGGGTTACAGGCTTTCATAGCTATGCCTAGCTTTTTAAATCAGTACTGGAATTTGAACTCAGTTCCTCAGGCTTGTTCAGCAAGAGCTCTTGTCCTCTGAGACATCATCCCATCCCTTTAAATACATTTTTTTCTGCTTTAAAAAAAAATTCACTCTGTGGCATTGCCTATTTGTTTTAGCATTACAGAAAATTGAGCAGGGCATGGTGTTACATACATATGTGCTTATGTAAGGAGGCAAGCGGTTCAATAATTTAAGGCTATTCTAGGCTGCATTTAGAGTCCTAGGCCAGCCTAAATTATATACATAGTGAGTCTTTCTAAAAAATCCAAGAGTTAGAGATGCCAGTCTGTGGTGGAACACTTGGCCAGCGTGCTCTAGGCTCTGTGCTTGATCTCAAGGCAACATGAAAGAAATTTCAGAAAATTCAGATACAGACTTCACTTTTCCTTATTTGATCAATTTTAGAGCAGATTTCCTGTACCAGAGTTCACCTTCTGCATAAGAGGAAACTTTAATTAAAAGACGGGAGGAGGTGCGCCTTCTTTATCAATAAAAAGGACTGGAAAGGGATTGGTTTATGTTATTGTTTCCATTCTGCTGTGTCGCCCTTTGTCACTATGGTTACCAGATGAGCAACTGTTCACTGGGACACATTTGTGTCCCTCATGGGGGGCACACTATGATAGTTCAGTACAGGTGTACACACCGGGTGTCATGGTACACACCTACAATTCCAGCACTTAACAGGCTGAGTACGAGGCTAGCCAGAGTAGATAGTAAACCCCTGACTCTAGAGAATCAAAACCTAAAACAGATGCCATTGTTGCTCTAACCAATATCTTAATGTACTACAAAACTCAGAGCTCATCCTTTCTCTCTGTTCTATGATCCTTACTGGACATCTGTCCATCCCCTCCCTCTCCACTCTTCCCATCTCTGCTGACTGTTCTATTCTTCCATGAAGTCAACCATTTAGTTTCCACAAGTGAGCAACCATGTGTGTCTTGCTTATTAGTGTAATGGCCCTCTGTGTCTGCAAATGAGATAATCGTATAATTTTTGTGGTTGAATAGTATTTCATTACACATATATATCTACATTTCCATGATAATACCACAGTTTGTCTTAGAGGATCTTAAAGCATCTCTCTATCTACCTATAGATAGATATATAGATACAACTTAGATTTTACACACACACACACACACACACACACACACACACACAAACGGGGGGGGGGGAGAGAGAAAGTGAGAGCTAGCTAGCTCACATTTTCCCCATTCATTCACTCATAGTCTAGGTTGATTACATCTTATAATTATGAATTGAACCACCATAACCATGGGCATGCATGCACTTGTTTTACTAACTTTATACTCTTTGTATACTCTCAGTAGTATGATCAGGTCATATTATGGTTCCATGTTCAGGTTTTAGAGGACTATCCGTACTGTTTTACATAATGGCTATGTCACTGTCCCCATCAGCATGCATACAAGTTGTCTGCACCCCTGGGAGCATTGGTAACTTATTTTTCTTTCTGTCTTACTGATGACAGCTATTCTAACTGGGGTGAGGACATCCAGGAATATGGTTGAGTAGAGTATTCACTAAGCATCCCGTGTGCCCCAGGTTCTAGCTAGAGTGGGGGGCTGTCTCCCTATGCTCTTGGTTTCCATGTCTCTTACATTTCTTGGCCGTTTGGGAGCCAAATAGCCAAGATTCAGGTAAAGATTCAGATCTTTAGCCTAGTTTGTGAAAATGATTCTTAAAATTGTAATTAAAATATTACTATAAACATTGTCTCCCCCCACTTCCAACCTTTCCCAAGTCTTATTTCCTCTCAAATTTATGATCTCATTTATTATTGTTGTCACATATGTTTGTAAATACGTAAACACAACTTACTGGGTTCATTTAGTGTTACTTGTATGTATGTGATTTCAGACTGACCTGTGGGTATCTAATACCATGTAGGGACTCACTCCTGGAGAAGTCTAATTCTGCCTATAGTCCTTTGTCTAAGGGTAGGGTTCCTGAGGTTTACCCCTTTCCTGTTAGTGTGTTTATTAGTGTCATCATTGTCAGGTCTCATTTAGGCAGACATATTGATATGGTATCGGGAGCATCATTTCTAGGAGACACAGTCTCGGCAGACTCGTGCTCCTCTGTCATACAATCTTTCTTCCTCCTCTGTCAAATGGTCCCTGAACCTTGGGTGCAGGAGTTGTGTTGTCGATATATTGAGATTGCCACCCCAGGACCAGTTATTCTCTGTATTTTGATCAGTTGTAGAATTCTGTGATGGCCTCTGTCTGTTGCAAAGTTTCTCTGGTGAGGGATGAGGGCTGTACTTAACTATGGGAGTAGGGGAGTAGTGGTTTGAAAGAAAATGGCCCCCGTCGGCTCATAGGGAGTGGCACTATTCAGAGGCATGACCTTGTTGGAGTAGGTGTGGTGTTGTTGGAGGAAGTAGGTCACAGGGGGATGGACTTTGAGGTTTCAGATGCTCAAGCCAGGCCCAGTGTGGCATTCTCTTCCTAATGGCTGCATATCTGGCTATAGAACTCTCAGCTCCTTCTCCAACACCACGTCTGTCTGTGTGCTGCCTTGATTCCTGAAATGATGATAATGGACTAAAAGTTTGAAACTGTAAGCCACCCCCAATTAAGTTTTTCTTCATAAGTGTTGTCTTGCTCATCATGTCTCTTGACAGCAATAGAAACCCTAAGACAATGGGCGCGAGGATTAGTACTTAGAATGCAGTTAGAAATTATGTTGCTCTTGTAAACTGGTAGTAGTTGGTTTTCCTCTAAGATTCATGACCTCACTAAGCTTGGACCTTTGGCTAAGTACCAGGCACGATGTCCCTCCTGTGAACAGGCCATAAATCAGATCAGATCCAGCTTAATCTTCCAAGTCCTGTGATGACATGATGTCTTCAGCAATAGATAGTCAGCATCAGCTTCTGGGGGACAACCAAGGACAATGACAGCCTGTGTTGGAGTTGTTTAGACTTCCCTTAGCAACAACACATGAGTTACCAACGTGAGTTTCTCATGCCTGGAGCTGTTTGCTGGGGCAGCGGCGGCTGCTGCTGCTGCTGCTGCTGCTGCTGTTGCTGCTGCTGCTGCTGCTGCTGCTGCTGACATTGTGGTTGTTGTTGTTGCTGATGTCTGATGGTCTATGGACCTTGCATATTATATTGCCAGCCCAAGTAGCATGACTTCATTGAAGAGAAATGTGTATTCATATACACTTAGACATGTTAGATGCAATATTAGGAAAAATAAAAAAATCTTTCCTTAAGGTTTTTCCAAAGTGTTATTTATTCCTCCTTCCTTCCCCTCCTTTGGTGTGGACGTCCCTCCCTTTTCCCAATCAAGGTCCCCTTCCCCATTTTCCCATTTCCCCCTTTAGATCATTCATATCTTATTAGTCTCCTCTCTTGTGCTCCTCATGGTATCTTTTTACTCTCCTGGTTTCTGTGGTTACTTCAGATGATGTACTCAAGTCTGAAGATGTAGTGCTAGGAACCACACACGAGTGTGAACATGAAGTATTTGTCTTCTGGGATCTGGGTTTCCCCACTCAGTCTAATAGTTTCTAGTTCCATCCATTTGCATGTGAATTTCAGCATTTAGCTTTAAGCCTTTTGAGAAGTCTCCACACGGATTCTCAGAGTTCCTAGACCAGGCTGCTGTCATAGCAACAGTGAATGAGGGTCCCCTTTTCCCACATCCTCTGCCACATTTGTGATCAGTTGTTTTGTTCACTTTGGGCCATTCTGACTGGGGTCAGAGAAAAATCTCAAAGGTGAATTCTTTTTGAGATGTTTCTTAGCCATTTTTATTTCTCCTTTAGAAGAACTAAAGAAGAACTGTCCAGATCCATAGCCCATTTTTTAAAATAGGTCACTTGGTTTTGTTTTTTGTTAACTATTTCTTGAGCTCCATCTATATTGTGGAAATTAATCCTTTGTCAGATATTCAACTGGCAAAGATTCTCTCCTACTTTGTGGGTTTCCTCTTTACCCTGTTGTTTTTTGTTTTTGTTTTTGTTTTTTTTCTGAACTTTAGTTTTATGATGTGAGACTTGTCAATTGTTGGCCTCAATTCCTGGATAAAATGAAGTCCTATTCAGAAATCCCTTTTCCATCTTGTAGGGTGCTGACTACATTTTCTTCTATCAATTTCAACATTTCAGATTTCACATTGAGGAGTGTGGTCCATTTGGACTTAATTTTTTGTACAAGGTGTTAGAGATGGGTCAAATTTCATTCTTCAGCATGTGGGCATCCAGGGTTTTTATCTCCAAATGAACAAAATATTTTTAGTGATTGTTTTTAATTAGAGGGAAGAAAATTTAAAATTCTATTCCCCATACTCTCTCCCCTCTCTCTTCAGTGCTAGGAAAGAGCACTTCCTCTGATGGTGCTCTACCACTGAGTCGTGTCTCCACCCTGTATTTCTCCTTTTTATAGCACCAATATTTTATGAATGAAATTTATTTGTTACCATGTCATAGAGTCTGAGATCTCCCATAACCCTCAGGACCGGAGCTAGAGTTCCCTAAATGTGACGCCATGTGACAGACATCTGAGGTATGTTGGATCTGTTTGGTTTCACAGGGAAGGACCTAATGGTTTATTTCCATTATGTTTGAGGACACTTTGAACCCAAGCCACACGGTACAACAAATTGATATTTGATTTGAAGCAGAGCTATGCCCATTTCTTAGTGGACCTTTGAAATTTTAGGCCCTTCCCCTAGTGTTTTTGGTTATCTGTTCTCGGTGGAGGCTGAGTCTTGTTCCCATGGATTCTTGCTTATTCATTAATTCTCTGAGCCTCCACCACGGCATAGAGAAGTCATGTGATACAGTAGTGACACTTCAAAAAAAGAAAAAAAAAACACTCAAAAGTAAACAGCTGAGTTTAGCATCTCTACACCAAAAGCAGCATCATGGTCCTTGCTTAGAAATTCCCTGAACTGGAGAGATGGCTTTAGAGCAAGTCGGTTAATTTTTTTCTGACTTCTGTCTCCATCATCACAACACATGGTCTATCTCACAGTCTCTATGAGCCTCTGCTCTTGCTCTCCTATCACCTATGGGTTCTCCACCCCTGCTTTCCCGTGAAACCCCAGGCAGGTTCTAGCTGATGCCAAGGGAGATGGCCAGTTCTCCTCCTCCTCCTCCTCCTCCTCCTC
>NC_034605.1:32871777-32898208 GCF_900095145.1 Mus pahari
TCTTCTTCTTCTTCTTCTTCTTCTTCTTCTTCTTCTTCTTCTTCTTCTTCTTCTTCTTCTTCTTCTTCTTCTTCTTCTTCTTCTTCTTTCCAAGCACGGAGGAAAAGCAATCACTTTAAAGTCAATGCAAATCTCACCTGGAATTTCTAACATTACTGCAGAGAAGTTTGAGTTCCCTGACACATTACAGGGCAACAGAGGCTGTCTAGGGCTGATTTCCAGGAGACAGGCAGTAGTGGGCTTTTACAGCTTTCATCAGTGTTTCCAGAGCTCAGTCACCTCAGGCTTTGCTTTCAGTAGTAATTGGAACGGCTCCTTGGATAGACAGCTTGGCTTGGCCACACAGTGCGAAGGAAAGTTGCTGTTAAATTGCCTTCTCCTCCCCACTTTCTTCTTGATTTGGAAAGCAACAGCATTAAAAACACTCTCCTACCTGAACTTGCACCATCTTGAGCCACTCTGTTTTCTTGCTGCTGAGCTTGCACCATCCCGAGGCACGCTGATCCCGAGCCACTCTGCTTTCTTGCTGCTGCTTATTTTCACAACCCTAGGCAATCTAATCAGCTTGATTAGATTGATCATCTTAGATCTGTGCTCAGCTACAGCATTCAACCTTCCTGTCTTCAAAAGCCTTGGAGGGTGTTAGTTAAGAGAGAGAGAAAAACAAAAGGAGAGAGAGGGAGGGAGACAGAGATGAGACAGAGACAGGAAAGGAGGAAAAGGGACTTTAACCTAAGGGTTGGGAATTTCTCTTGCATGGACAGGATCAGAGACCTTACCTTTGGGAGAAGTATATGAGAAGAAAAGTATTAGAGACCTGGCGATTCAAAAACAGGCAAACAAACAAACAAGCAACTGGTAAGAGGAGCAGTGACAGGTACAACCACAGGGGACCTTCCTTGGTGGGGAGGGTGTCCTTTTAATACAGCAATTCTGATAAAATACTCAAAGCCTCATCTGTGCTCTGACTAGTTTTATGACAACCAGACGCAAGCTCGGTCACCTGAGAGGAGGGGACCTCAATCGAGAAAAGATCCAGCTGTAGGCAAGACTCTACTCTTTAGTGAGTGATGTGGAAGAACTCAGCCCATGGTGGGTAGTATTACCCTGGGCTGGTGAGCCTGGGTTCTGTAAGAAAGCAGGCTGAGCAAGCAAAAGCAGCAACCCCCTCCATGGCCTCTTCATCAGCTTCTGCCTCAATTTTCCTGCCTAGTTTGAGTTCTTGTCTTGGTTTCTCTCAATGGACTGTGATCTAGGATATGTAAGTGAAATAAACCCTTTCCTCTCCAGGTTGGTCTTGGTCATGGTATTTCATCATTGCACGAGAAGCCCTAACTGTCCATCCAGAATATTACAAAATAGAATTTTAAGCTGCAGAGATGGTTCAGTTGCTTGAGGCCCTGAGTTTGCTCTCCGCAAACCATGCAATATATATATATATATACACACACATATATCACATGTGATCTAGTACTGAAGAGACAAAGACAAAAGGATCCGTTGGGCGAGGGCGGGGACACTCAACAATTGGCCTAGTATAATCAGCAAGCCCTAGGACCCAGTAAGAGACCTTGTCTCAAAAAACAGTGCCAAGCTCCTGGGGACACCTGAGGTTGACTTCTGGCTTCCACATGAGTGAGCACACACATGCATCCATACCCACATATGAATGCACACACATGCACCACACACACAGACACCTCAGAAACAAAAAACCAAGACTATCTCCTTGCTACAATACAAGGAAGTTGCCATGCATGACTTTTTAGTAAGTACTCATGTCTGTTCACCAAGGACAGAGGACTTGTAGTTTTTTGTTTTTTTTTTAATTATTGGATATTTTCTTTATTTGTATTTCAAATGTTACCCCCTTTCCTGGTTTCCCCACTCCCAGAAACCCCCTATCACATCCTCCCTCCCCCTGCTTCTATGAGGGTGTTCCTCCACCCACCCACCCACTCCCTACCCTCAATTCCCCTATACTGGGGCATCAATCCAGCCTTTATAGGACCAAGGACCTCTCCTCCCATTGATGCCTGACAAGGCCATCCTCTGCTACATATGCAGCTGGAACCATGCATACTCCTTTGTTGATGGCTTAGTCCCTGGGAGTTCTGGGGGGTCTGGTTGGTTGATATTGTTGTTCGTCCCATGGGGTTGCAAACCCCTTCAACTTCTTTAGTCCTTTCACTCCACTATTAGGGACCCCACGCTCAGTCCAATGGTTGGTTGCTAATGTCTGCCTCTGTACTTGTAAGCCTCTGGTAGGGTCTCTCAGGAGACAGCCATATCAGGCTCTTTTCAGCATGCACTTCAACTAGAAAATACCATCCTGAATGAGGTAACCCAATCGCAAAATAAAACACATGGTATGCACTCACTGATAAGTGGATTCTAGTCCCAAAGCTCCAAATAGCCAGGATACAATTCACATACCACATGAAGCTCAATAAGAAGGAAGACCAAGCCAAGTGGTGGTGGCACACACCTTTAATCCCACCACTTGGGAGGCAGAGGCAGGCAGATTTCTGAGTTTGAGACCAGCCTGGTCTACAAAGTGAGTTCCAGGACAGCCAGGGCTACACAGGGAAACCCTGTCTCGATAAAAAACAAAGCAAAACAAAACAAACAACAACAACAAAACCAAAAAAAAACCCCAACCAACCAAACAAACAAACAAAAACAAAAGAAGGAAGAACAAAGTGTGGGTGCTTCGGTCCTTCTTAGAAGGAGAACAAAATCCTCACAGGACATGTATTGTTAACAGAACAGATATTGGTAACAATATGAAGTACAGACTGATGGGGCTGATCCTTTACATCACTGTAGATGCATGGAGAAGGTGGCAGGTGCTAGAGGGATGAAGAGTTGCTAGGTTCCTAGAACCATGTGGGAGTGACAAAGGAAAGACTGGCTAGGGTAAGAGAGATGCTGAACACCAAAGGTGGGCTTGGGTCTCACTCAGGCACTTTCTTAATTAAAAGAACGATGGGATCCACACATCCAGATCTGTCCCTGCATTACAGCAACAATCCCAAGGTAGATGAAACCAGAGAGTGAGCAGTGACATCATTGTCATCCTTAACAGTAACAACAGGGACCACTGACACCTCGCTGAGGTGAGACCACCTATATCACTTCTGAAAATGGCTGCCTTGGCAAATTTGACTGTGGACAAAGGAATAAACCGAAGGTCTGAATTTCTCTCTTTTGTGACCCTGCTTCAAGGTTCCCAAGAAAGCAACACTTTGTTGTATATTTCCAGAAATATCAAAGGTAAAGTGAGGGATGCTCACCCACCCCAAGTATAAGTAAGAAAAACAGCCATTTTCACATGGTCACTGTTTATCTTAGCAAGTGTGGACCTCTTCGTAGCCTGCAAGGTTAAGAAAGTTGTTCTGAAGCAAACACAGGTTCTTCCGTGGCTATTGCATATAAGTCTAAATTTCTTAGCACAGCATTAAAATTCTGGGTTTTTGTTGTTGTTACTGTTGCTGTTTTGTTTGACTGACCTTTAAAAATACTATATGGCATTTATCTTGGGTGTGTTGGGGGAAGGGGAAGCATGCGTGTGCAATGCTGTTCACGTGGAAGTCAGAAGATTATTTTGTAGATGTCAGTTCTCCCTCTCCTGGGATTTGAACTCAGGTTGTTAGGTGTGGTAGCAGGTGCCGTTACTGGCTGATCCATTTCATCATGTGAGAGTTTTACAAGCTCTCACATAGCTCAGACCTTGAATTTGATATGTAGCCAAACATGATCTTATACTTCTGATCCTAATTCCTCCACCTCTTGAGTGTTGGTATTCAAGGAGTGAACCAGACTCAGTTTGTGTAGGGCTGGGGTTCAAACCCAGGGCTCTGTGAACGCTTGGCAAACATTCTCCTAAGTTAAATCCTTGGCCTCAAAACTCTTCATAACACAGACTGAGATGGCTTCTCAGTCTAATTTTTCCAGTCCTGTCTCATAGGTGACACTTTCCCACAACCCTGGCAGAAACTCTGTATGACCATACCTTGTAATTCTCCTTTACCCTCCCCACCCCCTGCTAATCTCTATTCTAGGAAGCTCAGATGAGCTGACTCATGTAGTATTTGTCCTTCTGTATCTGGTTTATTTCAATAAGGCTCCTGAGGCTGAAGACATAGCTCAGTGGTAGGACACATGCTGAGCATATGCAAGGCCCTGGGCTCAGCCCTCAGAGCAAACAGATGAGAGCATGAATGGGGCTCGTCTGTGTTGTAACGTATGCATCAGAATTGCACTCATTTCCAGGGCTGAACAGCTCTCTATTTTATGTCTTTACATGTTGTTTGAGTTTGGGGTCACTTCCATGTTCGATGGTTGGTGTTTAGACTTTCTTTTCTTCACCTTGTAAGACATTTGGGTGTAGCTAGCAGTGGAATTGCTTGGTCCCAGCTTTAAATCTTGAGGAATCAACACCCTGAGTTTCTAGTTGCTTGCATCGTCATTTGACATTTCCACTCAAAGTTTGAGGGTTCTGACTTCTCCCCACCCCCACCCCCACATTCCTTACTTCCTGTTCTTTTGATGAGGTTAACAAACATGGAACTATAACAGCTTATTGTGATTGGAGTTGTGTTTCCCTAGTGACTAGGAGGAGGAGGAGGAGGAGGAGGAGGATTTAAAGTTCAGTGGGAAGGGGTGGGAGGGTGGGTATGGTGGAAGCTGGGATAGAAGATGAATGATTAAAATTCATTGTATGGAATATTTTCTTTTCTCTTTCTTTCTTTCTTTCTTTCTTTCTTTCTTTCTTTCTTTCTTTCTTTCTTTCTTTCTTTCTTTCTTTCTTCCTATTGGATATTTTCTTTACATTTCAAATGTTTTACCCCTTTCCAGGTCTCCCCTTTGAAAATCCCCTATCCCATCTCCCCTCCCCCTGCCTCTATGAGGGTGCTCCTCCTCACTTTCGTTCTCCCACCCTGGCATTCCCTTACACTTGGGCATTGAACACCCTCAGGTCCAAGGGCCTCTACTCCCACTGATGACCAACAAGGCCATCCTCTGCCACATATTTGGCATTGGTCTGCATGTTGGTCTTTATGCCCATACTAAGGTGCTGTAATTACTGAAGCATAGATGCACATATTTTTATTAATTTTTTCAAGACAGGCTTTTCGTTCTCTGTGTAGCTTTACCTGTCCTGGAACTCACTCGGTAGACCAGGCTGGTCTTGAACTCAAGAGATCTGTGTGGCTTCGCCTCCTGAGTGCTGGGATTAATGATATGTGTTACCACACCCAGACACACTTTTTTTTTTTTTTTTTTTTTGATATCAGGAGTTGTACTGACTCTTGACAATGCTGAGCCTTCCTATTCATGAACCTGGGACAACTTTCCGTGATTTCACTCTTATCTATCTATATCTGCAACATTTTCCAGACTTCAGCAAACAGCTCTTTTACTTCCTGGGTTATAGTAACTCCTAAGGAATTCATTACAAATTAAAGACTTTTATGATACAATTGTAGGTGTAGTTACTGTTCTAGTTTTGTTTTTTGATTATTTGCTGTTGATGTATAGACACTTGGTTGTCTTCTTTGGGCCTTGGAATTTACATCTTTACTGAGTTTTTTTGTTAGCACTGGTGGCTTCCTTGGGAATTTCTATAGGGCTCTCCACAGGCAGCATCAATCTTTTGCAAACAGTCTCCATCTTCCTTTCTGATCCCTTCCCTTCCTTCTGTTGTGTGATAGTGCTCGACCTTCTGGTTCAACACTGAGCAGCAGTGGCAGTCCGGGCTTTCTTGACTTCTTTCTGATTTTAGGGAGAAGACTTGGGACCTTTCAACACTGAGTGTGTTGGTAGGCAGCCATGTTTTCCCCTGAATACTATTTGTCATGTTGAAGAATTTACCCTTTGTTTCCTGTTTTCTATTTCTTATATGTTCATCGTGAATTTTATCCAATGTTTTTTCTGTGTTGATTGAGATGACCACGTGTTCCTTACTCTTTATTCTAGGCATGATGTAGAATGTTAATTTTTCTTATGTTGAGTTACCCTTAAGTTCCGAGGATAAATTCCATTTCATCATCACAAGTGTAAATACTCCTTTTAATATGTTGATGGATTCAATCTGTTAATATTTATGTTGATAACCTTGGCATCTATGTATCATAAGGAATCCGATTTGTGTATTTCTTTTCTCATCATGGCTTTACCTGACTCTGGTATCAAGTTCCTTAGGGTAGTCATCCTGCCTGGAATTTTTCATTGCAGTATAATGCTCCTTTCTTGCTGACTAGGGAAGCCTAGTATTAAAGAAAGTCTTGCTGTAAAGCATCTTTTCAAGAGCTCTAAGCTCCGGGAAGACTGTTCCCAGAACCCCTCATTTACATGTAAAGTACAATATGAAGCTCCATCTGCCAGATGTGTCTATTACTTCTGGTTGTTTTAAAACAAATTATTGTGCAAGCATACACTATTTCCTCTCCTTGAAGTAGTGCAAGAATGTCTTTCAGGGCTGAGAATGTCACCAGAGTGCTTTTCTGAGGAAATAATACTTGACTCCAAAGTTAGTTATATAATTGAAATTATGAATGATGTATCTATTGTGTGCATAGTATGTTATATGTGTGCCCAAAACATAAAATGTGCTAGGTAAACAGTGTGCTTCCTATGGAAAACCTTAGGCCTGTTAAAAGCCACAGGCTTTATGGCGCTCTCTGGAAGCAGTCCATTCAGACATAACTACAACGTGTTGGCTGTATTAAAGGCCGATTAGATACTAAGAACTGAAATCCCTCATAGGCAGGCTTTTCTGGACTGCACATTTCCCTCATTTTGGCACAAGGCCATCCCTTCCTCTGCTACTTACTTCTTGTATGTGTCTCATCAGGACTAGTGGCTTTAGATGCTCAAAAGCTAGGCAAATGGAGATCCAATCCTGCACTTCACCTTCTCGGCCATTGGGGTGTTTCCTAGAGTTAGAACTCTAGGAACCCGGTCCTGGGAGGATAGAAGCAAGTCACAGCTTCTGCCTTCTCCTGTTGGGGATGGGGGTGGGCAGCGGGACATGGCTTACCAGGCCTCTCTTTTAATCTAGATGCCCTTCTCATCTTTGGCCGCAGAAAGTCTCCTTGATCTTAGAGCAGCCTTTCAAATCTGCACTTGAACTTATGCATTAATTTGATCTCTTGAAATGCAGCTGCAATCCATTTTCTTTGAATTTTCCTTCCTTTGCTGAATTTGTTAGCATCAGACCTAAAGTCCCTCGAGGCAGGAATCTTTTTATTCCCCATATAATTCTTTTGAGTCCTCATGTGTTGGTATCAGAATCCAAAACTGACTTTACTTATAAAACTGGGTTTCACCCCTAAATGATGTGAAGTCCTCTGATGTGCTGCCTGTCATATCCACGTTGGAGAGATGGATTGATTGGGCTACTTTTGGTCTCCTTATTACTGTCTTTGTACAAGGCTCAGTAAAAACTTGAAAATCAGCTCCCATTAATCATCTTTAAGAACATCATCAGACTGGAGCAGAAATTTTCCTGTTTTTCTAAACCTCATCTATCTACTATACCCACCTATGTGTTGAAAAGCTATTTGTTAAAAACAATAATTTAGTGCTACCTTTTAGTCTGAGTCTATAAAATTTCACAGAAGCCACTTCTACGGTGGGACATGTCATTTGGGACCTTCTGTATGTTCTTATTCTAAAGTCACTCCAATTACACTCAGAATAAAGTATCTCAGATTTCCTTTGGAGCATCAGCTACTTTTTGCCTCTATACAGTGGCTAATGTTCTGCAAGGAGAGGAACTGATATATGTAAGAACATAGTGTATTTTCATTTTAGACAAAGTCTCCTTGTATAGCTCTGGCTATAGATCAGACTAGCTTCAAACTCAGAGATCAAGCTGCCTCTACCTCCTGTGTGTTGGTAGTTAACGCATGTACTATCATATCTACTTGAGAACATAGTATTTCATATATATAATAGCTTGCAATATGTCTCAACACCCTGCAATAAAATTTTTTTTCCAATTTTATATAAGAGATTCAAAGAGAGAAAGTGGCCTTGTTAATCCCCAGGTTTGCTGATGGCAATCTCTTATGCTTTTTCTTTATGTTGTTTGCCTCATATGTGTACTGAGAACCACCGGGACCTGTGTCATCCTTTACAGCTTCAACAACATATACATCAAACTGTATGGTAGGCTAAGAACAAGTGTATTGCTGGCCAGGCATAATAGTACAAGCCCTTAAATTCCAGCACGGATTCTCTGAGTTCTAGGATATTCAGAGCTAAGTACATAGACCCTGGTTTTTTTGTTTGTATGTTTGTTTGTTTGTAAAATATGAAACCTTATCTATCTATCTATCTATCTATCTATCTATCTATCTATCTATCTATCTAGATAGATAGATAGATAGATAGATAGAGAAGGGGGAGAACAAGTGTATTCATGATGTGTGGACCAATAAGCTAACTTGAAGTAATTAGGACCCCAAATTAAATACACTGAACATGAATCTTAGGTGTTATAGCAGAAGTTCTCAAATGGCACTGGCAGACTGAAGAAACCATCAAAGGGTCTATTTAGTTGGTAGATTTTAACACACACTCATGTTCTACTATGTCATAAGAACTATTTTTAAGCATGACAAAAATTTACTTATGTTAAAATCATCACAGTGGAAAAAAAGTCATCTCTATGACTTAATGCAGCCATGCACTTGCCTCCACCATGCCACACCTTCAGCAATGAAGCAGGCCCCGTGTGCCCGCCCTTCCTTCTCTGCACTGATTCTCATTTAATATTTGCTTTTAATTACATCATTGGAAAAAATATCTGCTCTTACAAAGATGTGGTATCATTAAAAATATCAAATATCACATAAGGTAGGGTTGAGATGGAATTATTTTTAAATTTGTGTGTATGTGTGTGGTAGGTCAGAGAATGACTTCAGGGAGTTGGGGTTGCTCCTTTTCCATGGGTCCTGCAGATCCAACTCAAGTCATCTGGCTTGGTGGCAAATGTCTTTACTCATGGAATCATCTGGCTGGCCCCAAAATGGAACTGTTGTGAGCTTGCAGTTTGCATGGCATTTGATAAATGCTGCTTTCTTCAGGAACTTGAGAATACCCAAGGCACTTCTGTGAACTCCCTGAGGTTCCTAGGGTGTTCTGGGGATCAAGCAAGCCTTGATATGCATATTCATTTCTATTGCATCTGCTTCAGCTATGCCTGGAGTGATTTGGGATGGTTTCTCCAGACAAGCATACGGAGAGACATTACAATTCACCTCTGCTCAGGCCCGAGGAACATCTTCTTCCCTTTTCTCTCCCCCTCACTTCCCGTCATGCCTCTCTCCCGTTCTTCATTTTAAACTATTTGTTTTATATTAAGCCTCTTCAAATTTTACTTGTAACTTGAACTTTCCCTCCATGGCATGGCACGGTATGCCCACTGAAACTCTGGCTGGAGTAGAGTCACCAGAGAGAGAAGGGGCGTTGATGGAGACGTGCTGGACATCTGTCTACACATTTTCCCAACACAGAGCACGGGTTTTACTAAATCTTCACATTCACAGATGGGCCATTTCATGTCTGGCAAAGCAGGGAATAAGAGGGCGGGACAAGAGGAGTAAAGAAAGAAACCTCAACAACTAACCCTATATTTAATATGTACTCTGTGTTCTGGAGTAGGAACAGAATGGATGTTAGGCTTGCCTAAGACTCAAGCATCTTCAGGGTCAGTCCTAGATACACATACGTGAGCATGGGTCAAGTTGAGGTCAAAGATGAGGTGAGGGTGCAGAATGGCCCAGTGCTAGTGCAGGCGAATTGTATTTGAACCATGTACCAATTTCACCTCTTCCCTTCGTAGCTCTGTGCACTTGGGCAAGGCAGTCTGGTGAGTTCTCTCTTTCTTCTCATTTAGATGGTATTAATACCTATCTCAAATTGTTTCTTCAAGACAGAATAGCACTGATTAGATGTACTTCCTGTCTAGCACATTATGATAATGAGTGGCCATCAAAATCTTTATTATTAAAATAGGGGTAGGCCCCACTACGAGCAGCCATCAGGGAGAGAGGCCTGGTGAAGAAGACCTCAAAGCTGTAATGAGAGAATCCAGGAGAATGGCTGGCTTCCTACCACCTGCTTGTGGGTTGGGAGCAGGTATAATCCATTCAGTGTCTACGATAGCTGAACACAAACAAATGCTGTAGTGCGACAATTCCAATCCTCAGTGTACACCCAGCACACTTTATTTCTGTGTGTCAAGGCATCTTTAGAGTAGTGTGTCTCAAAACACAAAAGGTCAGAAACAAATACAGAACAGGTAAAACACAAGGTATTTTTGGATAGAATACTATTCCGCAATAAATGTCAACAAGTCACTGCTACATGTGACAGATGGAATGGATTTCATAATGCTGAGCAAAAGAAGGTAGACATGAAAAAGCTTGGCTGCATTTATATAAATGCCTTAAATGGTCAGGTAGAGATAGGGACAGTGGCTGTGTTTTCTGTGGTGGAGCTAATGGGTCAGAGGTGTCTGAGTGGCCTCCAGGTGCTGGCTTAAAATCTAACTCACTTTGTGGAAATCCTTCCCAGTTAAAATTTCTTCCATGAATTTTTACTCTCAAGATGAGAGATACAACCACAAGTCATGTCCTATCTGGGCAGACTGCTAGTATGAGTCGGGTCATACGGACACAGCCTTAAGGCCTCGTAGCTTATACTGCACTGTACTTCTTGATGATGTACATGTAGCTGGATCTGGTAGGGGCTCTGGGCTTGATGCATGTGTGGCTGGATAGGGCATGGACCCAGAATTTCATTCAGTTACAAAAGCCCACCTTCACCACAATGGTGGGACGAGCCAAGTGTACACCAGTTAGTTTTCAACCCAGCTGCCCAAAGACAGCACTTCTGCACATATATTCACTGCTTAAAGAGCATATGCAGACTTGCTTGGCCTCAAAGGAAAAGCTGTGAAACTGCACTGGATTGGGGGGGAGGCAAGATGGAGAGGCCACGGCAAGCCATGCCTGCTTTAGCCACAATAAGACCTGCATTTCCACACCCTCTCAATGGCTCAAATGTAGAACAGCATAGTCTTCTCTCCTCCCTTCCTCTAGCAGGAGGTAAAAGGAAGGAACAAGCTAGATTTCCAGGCCATTGCTATACCCTGTGCAAGCTAGACACCAACATTACGTTAGTAATGAGTGTTCACGTGTAGTATTTACATATGCACATTTTCCCAAACTAATGACACTATATTTTGGAATGGGGATTTTAGGGATGTAATGACAGAGGGGATGGGTCTAGAGATAAAATATTCCTATGTTATCTAAAGGCATTTACTGGGTTTTCCTTCACCTACCCAATCCAAATAACTCATTTAAAATCCAATAAACACAGTGTTTTCTTATTGTACCAATTCTGTTTATTGTGAAAGAAGTCATTTCACTTAGTCAAAACTGCTGGTGGTGTTGGATCCAAATGATAAATGTAACATGTCTGGTCGGTGTGTCAGGAAAGGATCATGGTTTGTTTGAAAGTTTGTGGGTGCCACAGGCATGGAATCTTCACATTTTCTAGAACGCCAGGAAGAGTCCTTTAAGTGCCAGACTTGGGTCCAAGTTCTGAAAATAGGTTTCTATATAAACTTTTTAGGAACACATCTGCTGTGAAAAAGATGTTTGTAGCACGGGGACTTCAAACACAGCCCGGAGAATGTTTACTAAGGGCTGGATGTTCTTGCACACAAGGAAAGGATGGCCAGAGCCACGAATAGGCAGAGCCACTGTGCAGTGCACTTGGGCTGGGATTTAATAACTGGAGCCAAAAAAAAGGAAAAAAAGAAAAAAAAAATAACCAAAAAACCGAACCACTTGCATTTGTTGTTAAGATGAAGTCAGAAGGAGTCTGATGAGAGACATGTTCGGAAGCTGTGATCTGGTCTGAGGTCAAGTGGCTCAGCTCAGCGTGAGCACATTAAGAAGGGATCCAGACAAGGCAGTGTGTCAGTTCAGACCACGGTCTCTTGGTGTTGCTGCTTTCTTGTTTGTTGACCGTAGTTACACTGTAAGCATAGACTCTGGCCAGAAATGCAGAAGGAGAGCGACGAGAGCCAGGCCTGCAGCCACCTTCAGTGCACAGTCATACTGGGACATCTGCAGCACCATTCTGGAATAAGCCGAGCCATGTGGAGTTGCAGGACAGGTGTCTGAAGTTCCATTCAGATGATTCCCAAGCCTATTTCTGAATTCCTATAAAAGACAGAAATAGATTAGAAAAACAATTTTCAGGAAAAAAAAAAAAAGTCCTGCAGCTACATCAGCCATAGGTCCTTTCAATACAGAAACATCTGGATGCCCGCAGGGTCTAGTTAACCCCATGGTTGGTATGGGCAAGTCTCTTTCTTTTTTCAATGATTAGAACACAGTCATGGTTTTTGTTGTGTTTTGTTTTTAGACTCCATGGAAGACATTTTGTTCATCAAACACACCCTTGAGACAGATATTACAAGGTGCTCTGTTGTGGGAGAAAGGCTGAGCCCACCTCCAGGTAGGCCTAACAGGGTTTGAGTGACCAAAGGGCCCCAGTCCAGAGTTCCCTCCGTTCGCCTCGGTGTGCCAGACAGGAAAGCCTGGAGAACGCGGCTGGAGGAGAGGAGAGGTGAGTGAGCACCATTGTCTGCTCTCTGGGAGGCACCCACTGAGCAACGCCAGTCTGCCTGAGCTCATGGGGAGCAGGCTACTCGCACAGCAGCTTTATAAAGCACCTACTGTCTCCATTAGATGAGATGGTTCACATTATACAACTCCTGTCAAAACAATGCCCCCATACGGCATGACCATCCCTGCTAGAGCCAACAGGATGTGGAGATGGGACGATCAGAGGCGATGAAGGAGAGGCTCAGCAGAGGCAGCGTGGCACAGTTGTCCTTGAGGCCATCGGGTTCTCTTGTGCCTCTCTGGGCACTCTGACAGTCCTGAACACCTCTGCCTCCTGTGTGGAAGCAGCTGCTATCCTGCTGCTGACTGGTCTGAATAAGGGCTCAGGCCCTACACTGTTGCTGTGAAGGTAGAGCCATCTTCAATGGTGGTCTTTATTTTGTATTATTTTAATTAATACCTTAAGAGTCCCATTACAGGAGTAGAAAGAGTGCAGTGACTACCCTGGGCTGAAAGCTGCCTACATCAGGCCTGGGTGAAATGGCAGTGTCCCCGCTCCTGCTCCCCTGGCCTGCTCTATGTTCAAACTCACTAACCTCAGTCAAACGGCAGAGAGACCACACCACACTACAGTGCTCCATGAGAACCAACACCCGTGTAACAAACCAAGCCCCAGACATACCATTAGGAGCGAGCTGCTGACTGAGAAGATGCCTCGGCCAACACTCCCAGTCACCTAATCTACAGATGAGCAAATTTAAATGTAGAAACACAAGGTAGCATGGCTTCTCCAAACAAGGACTTGATGCCAAGGAAACCGAAATGGAAGAAAGGCATGCCAGACAAAGACCATGGACTAAGAAGTGCCCCAGGGCCTTGTATAAGATGAGTAGAAAGGTCAGCGAGGACAGAAATGAAACTCGCAGGGAGACAGTGCAATGGAGAGCCTGGTGACCTAGTCTGACCTCCAGAAGCCACATGGGAGGAGGAGAGAAAGGCACTTCTAAGTTCTCTGTCCTCCATACATGTGGAGTGGCACACCCACGAATGCACACTCACAGGAAGGAATATAGGAGTGGGACACGTCAAGTTGACCCCGCATGCAGGTGATGTGGTTCCATTCAAAAGAAAACCCAGAAGATGCCATCAAGAAACTGTTAAAACTGACATACTCAGTAAAGGGACAGAACCTGTTAAAACTGACATACTCAGTAAAGGAGCAGAATCCGAATGAGTTTGATGATAATGAAATCCACAACACAATCCCATTCACAAATACCTACCAAATATGCAGGGGTAAATGTAACTAAGAATGTGAAAAAGCTCTGAAATGAAAATGACCAAATTATTAATAAGAGATAAAGAGACATATATGCAAACAACCTCCCAGGTTTTTAGGCTGGAAAAATTAATGTTGCTAAATGACCACACTATCAAAAAGAATATTGAGACAGCAAAACCACAGTCAGAACTCACAACCTTCTTCATAAGACTGCATAAAATAACCCTATAGTTTCTGTGGAACACAAAAGACTCTAAATAGCCAAATCTATATTGAGCAAATAAGAACAAATTTGGAAGCATAATTCCCTGATTTCAGAACATACTGCAGAGTCGCAGTCATCAAAATAGCACAGTACTGGCAGACACATCGACTAAATCTCCAAAAATGTCCATTGGAGAGAAGATAGCATCTTTAATAAATGGTTCTGGGAAAATGGACGCCCACATGGGAAACACTGAAACTTAAACCACAATCTCTCATCTAGTACAGAAAAACGAACCAAACCAAACCAAAACACCAAGCAGGCAAATAATAAAACCCATGCAAAATAAATCTAAGACCTGAAACTAAAAGTACTTGAGGTAACCAGTGGTGACAATTAGATGTACCTGCAGCAGCCCGAAGAATGATTATCTGCGTAAGGCCTCTGATCACAGGAAACAAAGCCCAAACTGGCAAACAGCTTGGCCTCCAGTTAAGAGTGTTTTACACAGTGAAGAAAACAAACAATGCAGTGAAGCTGCATCGTACAGAATGAGAAGAAGCCTGGGCTAGCTGCTCACTGCACATGGGGCTCGTGTTAGAGCATGTAAGGAAACCCACATACTTAAAAACAGTTAAGGAGTGGACTTAAGATCCCAATGGACTGTTCTCAAGGAATACAAATGGCAAATCCATGAAAACATTTCTAGTATCATTAACCACAAAGGCAAGTCAAAAGCTACAATGAAACATCAGCTGGCCTTAGTTAGAATGGATGTAACAATAGCAACTGAAATGCACTGAAGGCCATAACCAAGTCGGCCAGATGAAGATGCTGATAAGGGTGCGTAGAGGAGGGGATTCCTTTAACACCACTGTTAGAAATGTGAATTGGTGTTCCTGCTATAGTGAACGGGGTGGAGGGACCTCAGAACCAAATCCAGAGCTACCGCCTGTCCAGGCCCACTTCTGGGTGGATGTCTGACATCAATGAAGTTGGAAGCAGGAATCATGATCAGAAAACAATGGAGCTTTTGTTTTGGATGCAGATGTAAGGTGTGTATATGAGCATATACATTCACATGCATTTGGGCACATGTATCTATATATGTAGGGGCTAGGGATTTGATGCTCAATTGTTCTCTTTATTTACTGAGACATGGCCTCTCCCTGACTCCAGAGCTCATAGACTGAGCTAGTCTGGTTACCCAGCATGCCCCAAGGGTCCAAGCTACCCCGCCTACCCACCGTTTTACGGTGGGTTCTGGGCATCTGAGCTCCAGTCCTCATGCTTGTATGGCAAGTGCTTTATCCATTTAGCATCTCCCAGCCAACAGAGTATTTTAATAATACAGAGTGAAATATAGGTGAAATGATTATAAGTGACAAAAAGTGATAAAAGTTGACACAATAGAACAGTGAATATAATGTACTTTAGAGAAAAATATAGCCATGCCATAATACTAGAAAAATATAGTACCAGTAAGGCCCAGACTTTCCACAAAGTCTTTTAGCTACTGAAAGTCATTTATTCCTAAAATTTGAGATATCTCTTTAAAATGTCCAATTCAAGAAAATTTAATGCTTATTAAAACAATTCTGATATTTATGCTTTTTAATTACTTGAATTCTCAGAAACATCTTTCCCAAAACAATATGAAACAAGGCAGGAGCTGATATTTGTTCAATCAAAAAAAAAAATTCACTTGGTTTTTCCAGACGAAGGACTACACTGACGGTTCCCACCATGCACCCTGCTAACTTCGATGAGAGCGCCTCTCCATCCTCAGAAATCTCACTGCTAAGCCTGCCTAGTTGCTAGATTTTCATGGTATCTTGACACAGGGTCTTTCCATGTGGTCCAGGATGGCCCAGAAGTCAGAAAACAAGATTCTCCCTCAGCCTTTCAGTGCTGGGATTATAGGTGAGATTTATCTGCTTCACTTTTTTAAAGTATAGCTTATCAAACCCCAACACAGCAACAAATCTCCTAAAAACAGAAGTGAAAACACACACACACACACACACACACACACACACACACACACACACAAACATAAATATATATGTGTATGTGTATATGCCCCAAATCAACCAAACAACGTTAAGCTTTTAAGTTCAGAAGCCCGAGGATGAAGCCAAGATTTCAAGCAGTTACAGGGGAAGGTGGCTGAAGTGGCAGCTCTGATTGCTTCCTTCCCTAGCATGGATGCATGTTTTGGTGGGGACAGAAAGAGGGGTCTTTAACCTAAGCATGTTCTTGGAAGCATGGCTCTAAGAGCTGTGAGTGCCAATTCTGGTCTCCACTCCCAGCTCCCCGTGAGGTTCTCGGACACGGTCTTCTCTCACAACAGGCATTTATTTCCCTGCCTATAATGTGGTAGTGCTTAGAGCATCTGTGCATCCCTGGGTCCTTGTGAACACTGAGATCAATGGATCCGTACTACTCTGAGGTTCTAATGGACTATGTAAATGACCTCAAAGGATTTTGTCAAATTATGAAGTCACCGTTTTATTTGCTTTCCAGATATGAGTAATCCACGCATGGTATTTTAGTTTATTACAAATAGCAGCAGGAGGCATGCAGTATGACGAATGACTGCAGGTCCAAGTTTAACTGGCAATGGGATCTAAGCATAATTCCCATTGCTATGATGCAAGAAGACTAACCTCTGCTGTAAAATGGTGTTACAGTTAGAAGACAGTCCAGGGATTCAGCCTGGGCTCTGGGGACACAAAAAAGGTTGCTGTTACTCTTATGTACAGCCATGTGGCATGGGAAAGTGAAGACCAGGGTGATACTTAGCAGCAGTTCCAGGATAATGACATCTGAGGTTAGTAATGTTCTCACAGACATTAACCCCTGAGAAGGAGCAAGACTTGTGGAGTGAGTTTTGGGAAAAGCTCTTAACTAAGGCCATCCCACCCCTTGTCTCTTCTTGATATTATTTTCTCAGTTTTGAGCTGAAGATAGGACTTGCCTTAGGAACACCCTGTCAGCTATCACCTCTGCACATCCTATGCTCTGTGTGTAAGTCTGCTTACTCCCCCTGTCCTATGGTCAATCCTGGGCAGACCTCCTTAACTTCCCGATAGATGCTCAGGGTCCATGCCTGCCTCTCCTGCCATGACAGACTCTTATTTGCCTTTAAAACCATGACCCAAGACCACTTCCCTCTTTAAGTTAGTTATGTCAGATATTTTATTACAGCCATGAGTGAAGTAATTTATACATGTTGTAGATTAGTTTTCTAATGACTTCAACAAACTATGGTAACTCTAGAATATCAAACAATACAAAACTATTGTTAGAATTCTGGAGGTCAGGTGTTCTAGGATTTTGCTGTAGGTAGAGATGAACTCATCTCTTGCAGAGGCTCTGGGAAAGAACTTTATCCTTGCCTTGCATCTCCTGGCCTGTGCCCTGGAAGCACAGAGATGGTGACTTACACCACAAGGATTATCCTGGGACAATCCAGAGTAATCTCATCTCAAGATCCTTCCTTAGTCATGCTTGCAAAGTCCTTCTTTCTCGGATAGGCATCATATGTGCAATTTTCAGGGACTAAGATGTGGGCCTACTGTGCTCACCACTACACGCATGCATGCTCAGCTTTTTGTATGTATGCTCAGTTCTGGCAGAGTTCTCAGCACAGGAGAATGCACGCCAACAGCACTGCAGAGGTCACACATGGCAGAGCAGCTCAAGGGAGCTATAGACTGGCTGACCATGAAGCCCCCTAAGGGGGGAAAGCAGGGGTCCTCCAGGGCCCAGTCTTGGCTAAGCCATGAAGCCCACTAGGGGAAGAAACCAGGAGGCCCTCAGGGCCCAGCCTCTGCTAAGCCTTTTCCTTCCAGCTAGCACAGGCCTGACTCTGCTCACTGTGAGGCCGCTGGGACTACATGCGTTGTTCTGAGTTGTTCTACTCATGCAACTTGCAGTCACCAGAGACAAGATCCCCGGGGAAAGGCTCCTAGGAGGCAGTCAGCTGCTGCTTGCAGAGTGGATACTGCATTCGACTTGGTTCTCTATTATCTGTATTTACTGTGCCAGCTGTCACAGTATCCTCTCCTTGGAAGCTGTGGGGTTTGGTCTCCAAAGGAAGGAGGTCAGATCATTTGGTGACTTCCCTTGAAGTCCTGCCTGGTACTCTTAGGGAGTAGGCTATAGAAGCAGAAGAAAACAGTAGTAGCAGTGTTTTTGGAAGCTTGCCATGTGTATATTAGGCCTTTCATATGTTACACTTTGCTTTTTGTTCTTAAAATTACCCAATGAAGGAGTAGGTAGAACTTAACTCTTCAGTATGATGAATAGGAAAGAGAGGCTGGGCTTCAGCTCTACAATGCATAACATACTTTAGAGATGTTGATATGGTCAGTTGTAAATAAGAGAGTGATGTCAGGTACCTCACAACTATCAAACTGACTGACGTGAACCCAGGTTTCCAGAAAATAGGCTTTAGGTACCCTCCCTGATGCTGTACCCTCTGAGGTACTAGTTTTAGCTCCTGTTTCTCTATAGAAGGCCATCCTAGGAAAGCCAGCCTAGGTCACACATAAGCCACTTTGAACTGCATGTCATACAGTGCTGAGCCACATTGAGACGGTATCTGTACAAGGAGTATAGCTGGATTTTTTTTCAGAGCACACACACATACACATGTGCATGCATACATATACAACTGACATGCTCATATTAGAACATGCTGCAAAATGCATTTTAATGAGGAACAGTTGGTCTGGTTCTGCTCAAATGAAAGACAGCCCTGTAAGAGAGTCACCACCTGCCTTCCCAGCTTGTGCAGCAGCTTCTAAATGAGTTCTTCTGTCCCTGACACCTGCAGGTGTTGCCAGGGCCCTGCAATTACATTCCAGTGCCAGCTCTTTCTCTCAGATTGGCAGACAATGTCATTCCCCATGATTCAGTGATTCACACCATTAAGAGATAATAGGACATATAGTGACCAAGGGTACGAAACTATCTCAATTATTCTCCTAGACATATCCTAACCTGGGAACATGCTACTATCATAGGAGTCGTTGATTCTCCTAACCTGGGAACATGCTACTGTCATAGTGGTCCTTGATTATCTGCAAGCCAAGGGTGCTTCTAGTTCTTGATGCCTATGTTTAAGATGTTACATACAGAGCCCGTCAGCTTAGTAGGCACCGTGGAATACACATGGCCAACAGACTGCAGTTAATTAATTGGGTCTTTTCATTTGAAAACCTGACACACAGTCACAGGATGAGAATACACTATCAGCTTCTCTGTAACGCTTTCAGGCATGAGTGATTCAACATCAGATAATCCTGCCCCCCACCCCAAATGCTTAATTGCTATCAGGTCATTAAAATTGAAAAAAATTTAAACATGAACATGACACAAAACTCTCACTCTAATCTTAGGATCCTAATTTTTTTAAATCTTATTATGGCGATAGCGAGGGCTTATGTTTACTTTACTAATAAGATTGAGCATAAATTATTAAGCTATTGCCTATATGATCAAAGAAATTTCGGATTATATTCTGAATAATTTTGCCTTGACATCCACCAAAGGAACACATGTGATGTGACACTGCATGGCCTCGGTGACCCCTCTGTTTCAGGATGCCTACCCCTTGGATGTGGACTGTGCCCAGCTCTGTCACCTCATTGTAACTCCTGGGGAGTCTGCATTTCATCTGACTCAAGAGACATGAAAAAAAACCTTCCAAGCTCTGAACTTCTTATGAAAGACTGAAGACATTTCTCATGTGTAAATTCGTTTCCTGCCTCACACTTAACAGCTTGAAGTGCAAACTAACAAGGATGGAGGATATGATGCTTGATAGCCCTTGTCTCAGGATAAGTAAGACTTTCTATCATCCTTGTCTCCTAAGGGCCTGATGTGGGCTCACAGAAAGCCTGCTGAGCTCCAGTGCACGCCCAGTGCAAGGCAGCATCCAGGAAAGAATCTCAAGCACTGAGTTTTTGCTTTGAATATAAAAATATTTTTGTGTCAAAAAGTGATCTCTACCATAACTGTATCTTAATTTTTCAAATACAAGCCTCAAGACCCACCTCTTGTGGTAAATGCCATTATTGCAAATTGCTCATTCATCTTTGACACACAGGCAGGTCTTGGCATAAAGATGGAACAAAGGGCCGCACTGATCTAAAGTCTATAGTCAGTGCCTAAGATAGTAGAAATCTGAGGTCATTTACTCTAAATTGGAGTAGTATTAATGCAAGTTAAAGCAGCTCCACAGGCGGGGTTGGAGAGGGGGAATTTGAATCTGATCATCTAATAAGAAATACAATTTCTGTGCCACTTTTTACCCCCAGCACATCCTGTAAGCTGGACAAATTGTAGGTCGAAGGTTTTGTGGCTGGGTTGATGTCTCAGTCTCCACTGGAAGTCTTGCCTGGTTACAGAAGAGGGCCTATTCAGATTCCTTATCCCCCACTGCTGGGAGTCTCAGCTACAGTCACCATCACAGACTCCTGGGAGTGTCCATTGAACCCGGCTTCTAGCTGATTCTCAACATGGTCCCCAATTCCAGATGCCTCTCCCAGTACTCTCTTCCTCCATCCTCTTCCTCTCTGCACCTGATCCCTTTGGCTCCTGTCCCTACTGCCCCCCCCCAGTCTGCCCTCAATATTTACTCTAGTTTCCCTTCATAGGGAGACTCATATGCCCCCCTCTCTGAGCCCTCCTTGTTACTTAGCCTCTCTGGGTCTGTGGATTACAGCACGATTATCCCTTATGGCTATCGTAAAGCTGGTACAGAGATTGTGGGAGTGGCCATCTTGAGATCCATGCCTCTGGAGGAAGCCCACTGTCTGGAGGGCTAGGAACCAGAGGCAGGATAGCCCAGACACGTAGGACAGAACCAAACACGGCTGACAAAAAAAACTAAAACAAACAAGCCAACGACATGATTCCTAATGACATTCTACTATATTCATAGCTAGAAGACTAGTACAATCATTATCAGAGAGCCTGCATGGGTCCACACTAGGTCCACTGCTTACGTTATGGTTGTGTAGCCTGGTCTTCTTGTGGTACTCCTAACAGTGGGAGCAGAAGCTCCCCTGACTCTTCTGCCTGCTCTTTGGACCCTTTTCCTCCTACGAGGTGGCCTCATCCAGCTTCAGTATGAAGGGAGGTGCCTAGTCTTACTGCAACTTGATAATGCTATGTTTGGTTGCTGTCCCTGGGAGGCCTGCCCTTTTCTGAAGGGAAAGCAGAAGTGGACAGGGGATGGAGGCAGGGGAAACTGTGTTTGGGATGTAATATATGAGATAAAAATAATGATAAAAAGAAATACAATAATTGTATTTCTTGTGGAAAAAATACTTATATCTCTATAAAATGTGAACACATACACTTCTAAGGAGCAGGTACAAGTGTGGGCATCCATCAGGTAGTACTACCCTCTCCTTGGCACTAAGCCCTGGGTATCCACTGGAAAAATAAGATCTTGCTCAGGAGGGCCAGGATACATTACTGATGAAATCCTTTCATTATTCTCTCCAATCATACCAGAGCCATCTTCACTCCAGAGCCATGTACACAGAGTGCTGAGGATGCTGGGTAATACAATTGGAATATTCCAACGCATCTTCAGGTAATCAATCAAACTGAAATAATTACTATTGAGAGTTTCTTTCTAATGAAGTTACCATGTCCTGTTTCAATTTTTAAATGAAAAAGCACTCATGGGTGATGGTAATGTCATTGTCCTTTGACCTCCTCAGAGGTTCTAGTCATCGTTTTCATATACTAGCTAGAATCATCTCTAGCATCATTTAGCTCCATGAACTGCAGGTATTTTTGTTGTCTCAAAGAGATTCATCAAGAATAAAGTACAGTATAAAACTGTAACCTATGGGCCTTGACGAGGATAGATATTCAGCTTGGAAAGTGCTAGAAACTAGTTAAGATCAGTTCAATGTTATAAACGTACTGAAATTACAAAATGATCAACCAGAAATTCCTATCTCTGCCTATGTTTCTCCTTGTTCCCAAAATTCCATTATACACTCTCCCAACAGTCCTTCCCTAGACATGTTCTCTTTCTACTTTGAATATATAGTTTTTATAAAGTAAAAAACAAACAAAAATTTGGTCCTACCAAGAGTCACTTAAAATAACTAGGATATGTTTAATAGGGATGTTTTTAACCACTTCCGTAAGTACTAAAGGGCAGAAGCAGACATGAAGATGGCCCTGTGTGATTCTGGCTTTTTACAATTCATGCCCCTGGGTCCTACTTTCTTCTTGGCTAAACTTACTAACCCACTTTTAATCAGCTCTATATGACAAAAAGGATGTGCGTCACATGGGAGATAGTTCTTATGCTCTCTGCTTCTCTCAGCGTAGCTCCCACAGTAAAACAGCACTGTCTCGTGGGGAGTGGGGGCAGGGTTAGGGACACACTCACCCAGGCAATCCATTAGAAGAGCCTGCAGCCTTGGCTGCCCCGACTGGTATGAGCAGCCCTATTGGGAGGAATGTCACTCAACTGTACTAGGTTCTGACTCATAGAAACCTCGAGATAATAATGATTATGACATAAAGCTGCTAAGTTATGAGGTAATTTGTTATACTTCCATAGAAAAAGAATATAAAAGACGTCCGGCAGAAGTCTAGAAAACACAAACATGGGAAAAGATGTGCAATGTCTCAATTAAAAATCTTAGGTGATGGAGAAGTGGCTCAAATGTTAAGAGCACTAGCTGCTTCTCCAGAGAACCTAGGCTCAATCCACAGCATCCACATAGTGGTTCACAACCACCCAGGGGATCTGACTCCCTCATGTGGCCTCTACAGGAACGGATGCATGGACACACATGAAGGCAAAACACTAATACAAAGTAAAGTACATTTTAAAGTGATTCTAAGCAAATCAAGCATGGGTGAGATAGTAGAGGGGCCGGGACACAGTAACACAGGGGCTTTACATTCCAATGGGCACATTAGGAAGTACCGTGGTGATGGCCAGTGAAGAGGAAGTGACCATGAGACAGTGCCACTCCTGTGCACTCTGCACCCCACAGGAAGGGATGCAGGACGTGCCAACCTCCCCTCCCCGGTGACTCAGGTGAAGTGAGTTACAAGCTCCAGCAGGGTGTGGGCTAGAGATTAGGGTGGTCAAAGGCAGAAATGGCCCCAGGAGTTGGTACCCAAGGCAAGCAGAGTCAGACTTTTGAGAACACCAACTCTCCATTCCCCTTAACACACTTCTTTCCCTTCCTTGGCCCCAGTGACTAAACCCCATCTTCTCCCACACTTCCTTTTGCTGCCTGTATCTCCTAAATTGTTCCCTAACTCCCAGTTTTTAAAAAGTGGAGCTCATATGCCACAAAGGGGTCTAAATGCTTGCTGTGTCTTTCTGAAAATCTAGAGGAAAATCATTTCCCTACCCCTTCCCGATTCTGGGCTTAGGCTTGTGGCCAGGATCCAGCCTGCAGGTCAGGTTCCCCATCACCGCACCCCTGAGTCTCCTTGCCACTCACTTTTTAAAGCCCTTGTGATTATATTAGGCCCATTCAAGAAACTCACTTGAAAGCCAGATGATTGGCTAATTTGATTCCTGCCATGAAACCTACCATAGTCACAAATGTGAAGTTTAGGATGGTGTCTTAGTTAGGTTTTCTACTGATGTGACAAAACACTATGGCCAAAGAGCAGGTTTGTTTGGCTTACACTTCCATATCGATGCTCATCACTGAAGAAAGTCAGGACAGGGACTCCAACGAGGCAGGAGCTGATGCAGAGACCACGGCAGGCTGCTGTCCTCTGGGCTTGCTTCCCATGGCTTGCTCAGCCTGCTTTCTTAGAACCCAGGACCAGCAGCCCAGGGATGGCCTCACCCACAATGAGCTGGGCCCTCCCCCCATCAATTACTAATTTAAAACTGCCTTATGGTGAATTTTATGAAAGCACTTTTTCTCAATTGAGGCTCCCTCCTTTCAGATGACTCTAGCTTATGTCAAGGTGGCATAAGACCAGCCAGCACAGTGGAGACATCCTGTCCACCACAGGACGCAACAATCAGAAGACAGTTACAAAGTGGCTGGTCAATATTGAAAACAGAGAAGTAAACAGTTTTTGGGTTTACTCACAACTTCTCACATTTTATGTGGACACTCTTAGAATAGTGCTTCTCACCCTGTGGGTTATAACCCCTTGTTGAGTTGAAGGACCCTTTATAAGAGTTGCCTAGGACTACAGAAAACACAGATATTTACATTATGATTCACAACAATAACAGAATTACAGTTATAAAGGAGCAACAAGAATAGTTTCATGGTTGGGGGTCACTACAAGCTGAGCAACTGTATTAAAGGGTCGCAGCATCGGGAAGGCTGAGAACCAGTGCTCTAGATGAAGGACGATCCCTACATTCACTCCCAATACTAATGGCAACAAATGATCACAACCTATCTAACTGGCTTAAAACAATATGCACTTAACATTTCCTAATTAAAAACAAAACAAAACAGTAAGAAGGCTCCTTCTATTAGTGTTCTGATTGCTTTTGAGGTCCAGCTCTTCTCGTTGTATTGATACCTGGAAACAATGCATTACAGAGCCCGACTAAGTATGGCATCTAAGACTGGAGCAGAATGTGTTTTCTTAAGGGACTACAGGAAGAGGGTGTGGAGAAGAGCAGATCACAGATGCCTAGGTTCAGAGCTTTGGTAGACTGAATATGTGATGGTTCTTACGCTTCACTTTCTGTACATCTGCCTTCTGGCTTCACGTCGCAGTGTCTGTTGACCATATGATTTACTTGGCCAATCCAAATGGGATGTTATCAAATATGTAGGCAGAAGCCTAAGGTCACTGTGTATTCCTGTTTACTGTTCTTGCTCCTCAGCCTTTACTATGTGAATATGCTCCCACGGTTTTCTGTAGGGTTAAGACCTGGTGAACAAAGTTGATTCATCCAAGTAGTCTTAGCTGAGCACATCTGAGCCACTAAAACCTCCAGCATGTCACCAGAGTCCTGCTAAGGTCTGAAAACCTGCACTGCCCTATCAATACCAATACAAGTGTGAGTCCTGCAGAAATCAGCTGAGCCATCCTGAGGTTTTGAGGCTGTTTAGGAGAGGGCATTTATGGTAGCAATGGAGAGCTGTTGATAGTTGATGTCCACATATTTGGTCCATATTTGTTTTGAATAAGGGCTATGCATGTATCTCTTGAACACCTCATTTAACAGCAGGCATTCTGTGGCAGGTATCTAGTTATCAAGAAGACAAATGCAAATGAAGCCAAGTCCTAGAACTCATGAGCTTACATTTTAGGGATGGAAACTGACATAAGGTATTTGACACGTGCGGTAGGGAACTATGTTATGGAGGAAAATAGTAACCGACATTGTGATAGGTGGTGGGTGGTCACTGATAAGACAGTGTCTCAGCAGACACTGAGTGATACAAGATGACAGACACCTCTAATGAGAAACACAGTACAAGCAGAGGGGCCGGCAGGTGCACATGCCCTCCTCCCAAAGGGGCACTTGGGATGATTTTACGTCAAAGAACAGCAGGCAGGCCGCTGTGGCTGGACCAGTGTTCCTAAGTGGAGAAAAGTCAAGGTCTCAGACTTGTGGGATGCTGTTGGCTTTCACACTGAAATCCTGAGGTTGTTTTTTTCTATTTTAATTTTTTTATTGTAAAATATATGTAAAACAAACTGACAACTGCAGCCATTTTAAATGCAGGGTCCCATGACACCCATTCTGTATCCTGGGTTCTCTTCGTTGTGCAGTTGTTACTGTTTCTAATGGCTCATCATCCCACAGAAAGCTCTGTCAGTGTCATGGCTGTCTTCCTCATGGAGGGCTGAATGACCCTCTCCTTGCCTGTCCCGCATACCGCATACAATGTTTGTTACACTTTGCTCTGTCGTATCTCACCTCAAACTCAGAGTACACCTGTGCTGTCATGTACATGAGACATTACTTTTCATGGACGAATGAAACTCTATGACCCACACACCACACAGTGTTTGCCCATACATTTGTGTATTGGGAGGTTGCTGGCCTGCTTCTTGTTTTAGTGAATAATCCCAGGACAAATAATGGAATCAGAGTCTGCTTTTGGTTGTTTTGCGTATAGGAAAAAAGAATGGAATTTTGTGGTCCTGTGGACCTCTGATGGCTCTGAGGAGGAGGACACAACCTGCCTTAGCCTCGATAGAGACAGGGAGATGGACAGACTATTGCAATACTGTAGGGTAACTGTGGAGCACCGCAGTACTGTAGGGTAACTGTGGAGCACCGCA
>NC_034605.1:32898243-33033819 GCF_900095145.1 Mus pahari
TGGAGCACCGCAGTACTGTAGGGTAACTGTGGAGCACCGCAGTACTGTAGGGTAACTGTGGAGCACCGCAGTACTGTAGGGTAACTGTGGAGCACTGCAATACTGTAGGGTAACTGTGGAGCACTGCAATACTGTAGGGTAACTGTGGAGCACGGGACATTATTTTTCAGGAGAATGCTTGAAAAAGACTCATGGGTAACACAGATGCTTTCAGAACAAGTGACCTTAGATGAAGAGGATCAGGAGAAAATGTCACCCAAAGTCAAAGGAAGAGTGGAGGGCTTTCGAATGCCATCAAGATGGTTTATTTTCAGTAACTATCCTTTAAGAATGCTATTTCTGCTTATATAGCTAGTTTAATATGATGACCACACTCTGTTCTCACTGAACACATGTGTTATGGGACAAGGTCTTCAAACCACAGATGAGATATGAGCCCCCAAACAAACTTTCAATTCCACAGGATATGCATGGATTGCTTACTATGATCCAGGCACTGCTCTGAGCATTCCCCAAGCCTTATCTTGGTCTATTGTTAAAAACTATAAATCAGGCTTTATCACTCCTAAATTGTAGCTGAGCAAACTATCTAGAGAGGGCAAATGCCCAAAGGATGATGGCACAATCTGAAAGCGTAGGCCACAATGCCAAAGCCACGCTGGCCCCAAGCTTATGGGCACAAGAGCTGCTTTATTCTTTTGAAATGAATGCCAGCAAGAAAAAAAGCCTGATGAGCCAGGGGCCTGCGGGAGAAAAGCGTTCCTCCTGATAAGGTCTGCAATCGTTCTTTGCTGCTAGTGTTCTTTGGACTCCTCTCAAGGGGTGGCAAATCTGAAATGCACTGGTTCCCACTTTTGCAGGTTGGCACCCTACCAGATAACTGTCCGAGATAACCAACCTGATGTGTGGCTTGAATATTTATGTGCCTTGGTAGTTTTACAGAATTGCATTGCATTTGGGAGACAGGCAGAAAGAAGAAATTTGTTTCCTGAAAGCTCGTCCTTGCAAACCTAAAATACTGCAAGCCATGTTAGAAGTGTTATTACTTTACGCACAATGCAAAGCCAATGTTGAGTATGACAGGGACGTAGGCTGTGTTTTTCACTAAGTAGAAAGAAGAGAGGGAAAGCTAAAATTCACACAGCAAGTGAGCTCCTGCTCTGAAGTACTCATTCTTATAGTTTCTATGAAAGGGACTTAACGTTACAAGATCATGATCTGTTTCAAAGGAGTCTCTGCAATCTGCTTATCATGATGTCAAAGGACTTCAAGGACCAGAGTGAAAAGCTAGCCTGAGAGTCCCTGCTCAGAGCACACATTAGCATCCTGAGTGATATGCACAAGGGTACTGTATACACCAACCGCTCTGCTCAGAGAACTCATCATCACCGAAAGCCAAGGACTGGGGACTAACTGGAGTGGCCATGGCACTATGGTCTGGAGGTGGAATGGGCATAGCTGCCTGGGGAGGCCAGTCCTGCTCTTGTGAGAAGCTCTCACATAGCTCTCCAGCGTTTCTTTCCTGCACATCTCTTGCCTTGTCATGAGGACTCAGTCACCAAGTGATGTATGAGGTAGCCAATCTGACTCCACAGTGACCACTTACTGTGGGCTGGGTAAGCCGTGGCTGCTCTTATGGAGGAAGGCTGAGATGTCATGGTTACCTGTGCTGCAGTGCAGCATAACAGATCCTTGAGGAAGCCACACTCTCTAACAGGTTTAGTGTAAACATTTAGCTTCCAAAACCCAAAGTTCTCAGCCTTTGTACCGAACATTACTTCCCTGTGACTTCCCACGGCCCACATTTACTTTGAGTGTGAAAGGACATCACTCTGCGTCCACTTACGATCCTTTCACACCGAGACTTTCATTCTTCACATCTCACATACCTGAAACCTTCTTTCCAAGTGGAAGCGGAAGGTCCTCTCTGCATTGACAGTTTCCAATGCCAATTCTACCGTGTCAGGGTCATACACTTCCCCACAAACCCTTCTCAGGTGTCATTGTCCCCAGGGACAAACACACAGGACTCAGCCTCCATAATTGGAGGTAGTTTGAGCATGAGGAAGACTGGCGAAACAGACAGGGTATGGGGAGACAGAGCAAAGGCCACGGCTCTCACGACAGCTCCCATGCGCTTCCAGAAAGCAGCAAAGACTACTTCCAGCTTCCAGCCAGTCTACAAATGGCCCAGTGTCTGCCTTAAAACCCTTCCTCCTGAGGCTGTCAGCTATGTCCTGCTTCCCACAGCACTCTGGCCCTCAGACCTCTTCAAGGACTCTCTACCATGTTATATTCTGATACTGTGTGACTCAGCACCAACATATCACACATTTGATATTTATTCTGTTAATTACTAGAATAAAAATCCCAAAGACTGGGGGCCATTTGAACAGCAGGTCTGGAGTTCTTCGATCTAGACGTTGGAGCTGCTTGCGAGTTCATGTAGAGCACCTCTCTGCTGTGTCTTCACCTTCAAGCCTGCCGTACCGGGGCCTGTGCCACTCAGCTTCTGTCCCAAAGCCTGCATCCCTTTCATGGTGCTGGTTGTTTCACATAAGAATTTTGCGGAGTCATGAATACGGAGCACACACTTCCCCCCTCCTAATACCCTGAAAGGCAAGTCCACACCCAGACCTCTGTATCTCAAGCAGCAGCTAACACATTTCTGAGCTGTTTTGGGCACTTCAGAGTGGATGACAGAAGTTTTCATTCAAACCATCATCTTTGGAGGGTAGAGGAAGCACCAGTGGCATCGGCCTACAGTGCAGACTGAGAGAGCCCCAGCAAGTGAGACGCAGGGGCTCATCTGGGATTGGTGAGCAGTCACACATGGAGAGAAATGATGAAATGACATGAAGACACAGGAAAGCTCTAGAAACTGGGAGTCACTCACCCCAGGGGACAGTGTTGTCAAAGAGTTGCCTTAGTTCTAACCTTCAGAGGTGTGGACAGGGTGCCAGCGACCTTCCAGGTTCATAAGCTGCTGAGTACAGCTTTTGATCTAACAAGGAAGCTTTCCCACCAATTACTTTCCTTGATCCAATGAGAATCACTTTACAATTGAGAAAAATCATCCACAAATTAGGCAGTTATGCCATTGGGCTAGCTACATTTGATTGCTGACTTGAATGGATTCTGAAAAGCCCTGAGCAAAGACCACCTTTGGGTGTGGCTGCAAGTGTGTTTCCCAGGGTGAATTGAGTGAATGAGGCCTGCCCTGAACATGGGCTGCCCTGTCACTCGGCGCGGGTCCCAGGCAGCATGACAAGAGGAAAAGGGAGAGAGTGAGCTGAGCGCCAGCACCAATTCCCTCCTTGGTCTACACAGATGTGAGCCAGCTGCTTCCCATCTCTGCTGCCACAGCCACAGCTACGCCTGCCTCTGTGTCATGAGGGAGGCCGATGTACCCCTTAACGACTGCTATCCTCACTCTGTGTCCTGCTCACAAGAATCACAACATAATAGTAGAACAACCACAAGAGCCAGTCCAAAACCTCCACAAAGGTCCAGGCCCCTTTCACTGCTTGCATCTCTAATATCAAGTTCAGTGCCCAGATATATATTCTATGAAGATCAAACATGCAGTCAGGGGCAGCCGCATGCTATGTCTGAGCAATTCAGGCTCCAGCGCCTGATTCTTTGCTCTGGAACACACCAGCCTCCCTAGCTTTTTGTCTCAGCTTCACCACTCTTTCTTCCTGCCACAGTGGGGCAAAGGAGAAAGGGGTGTGTGCGTGAGTGCACATGAGCATATGCATTCAATTTCACTGTAGGCACCTCCTTGTCACTGTGCACAGAGATGCTGAGAACACTTCTCATGGTACTCAGGCGCCCTCCCCCAGGCTACAGTAACAATGTAAGGCATTGCAAGCCTCAAAGCTAGGTACACAGTAGAGGCTCATGAAATGGTAGCTGCTATTATCGTTATTAAAGCACAATTAGTCCCTTGACGCATGCAATTCTCCTCTGTATGCCCAGTTCCAACCCTCGGGAGGAGGGAAATTATCATTGCTGATTGCACAATTAGGGGTTCAAGTGAAATGAAAGCTAATTGTTCAGCATCATCTTGGCAGATGATGCTCTGAATGGTACTCAGACTGGTACACAGAAGGCATCGTAAACTTATTCTACACGGTTTCCACTGACATGGTCCATATTAGTTCAGCAGTGTCCAGCTAAATGCACCCTTGAAGGAAGTGTGGAGTAACAGCTATCCAGTCTGTGCAACTCACATGGGTCCTAACTGATCTACAGTGGTATTACACGTGCTATGGTCTTAACTGTCTGTGACATCAAGTTAACACTCCAGCAATAAAGAATGCAGTCTTGCATGGTTTAAAGTGGAAAGAAAAGAAAGAAAGAAAAGAAAAAGAAAACGAACTGGAAAAACGTCTTAGGGTTGTAGCCAACATCTTGGGAGTGGAAGAATAAGAAGGAACACACCCTCATTTGCTCCTAACACGGTTAGCTGATCTGTTTGAAATTAGATCCACTTTCAACTGTTTTAACTTAATTATTAAGCCATTTCTTAACCTCATGAACAAAGTTTTCATGTGCTTTCAAATCTGGCCCTGAACTAATAGCCCCTTTCACTTCAGTGATTTTGGAAATGAATGTTAGATGGGAAAAAAAAGCATTTAAACAGTGGTTTTCTAAGGGTCAAAGCTCTGAAAACACAGGATAGTTTATACACAAAATTCAGTTTATCTGATGGTCTTGCTGGCCCTTTGTCAGGTAATGAAGCAAGCATGCCACCCTAAAATGCCTGCTTTCTTACCAAGAATGGCTGCAGGATTGATGCTGAGCTGCCCTGCTTGCCTGAGTGACACACATGCCATAGTGTTGTGTGAAGAGGTCAGAGGACAGCTTGCAGATACTGGTTCTCTCCATCATCATGTGTGTCTTCGGGATCTAACATGGGTGCTTTTACTCACTTAGTTGTCTCACAGGCCCTCCTGTAATTCCCATTAATGTCATTCTCATTACAGTCTCTTAGGGCAACCTGCTTTCCTCTGCCGTTTTGTAAGAAGTCAATAGTTAATGGGTATATTAGAAATTATAGACGAGTGTGTAATTTCTATTGTCACTTACAGGAAGATCATGCCTAGGAGTAAATCACAATAATGCTGCTGGTACTGCTGCTAGTGGGCCAATATTTACTGTGCTAAGCCTCTTCTGTTATATCCTGTAAAACAGGTGTTCCTGTGGGTCTCAAAAGCAGACCTGGGCAGGAGCTTTCTCCAAGGAATGCGGATGTAAACCCAGGTTATGAGACTCCTGAATGCATGCTCTGAATTGCTATACTGTACTGGATGTCAGAAGCCCATGTAAGCAAAGTACTTTAAAGAAGTCTATGGTGAAAATAAAGGCCAGGAAAGTGCTGTTATGCTTACTGAGTTCCTATGCCCACTATGTCCATGTCCACACTATTACTTTAATCCTCCCTGAATGAGGTAATAACTGCACTCTCTAGAGACACTGTGATTCAAGGAAGAGAGCGGTACAGTATTGTGGGAACTGTCACTGTAATTTGACCCAAACCTGCCAGACCACAAGTTCTCCTGGCCTTTCACAAGTGGCTCACTCACCTCTTTCTTAAACCAACTATAACACCAGGAGAGAACTCAACAAAAGAATAAATCTTTGCAATAAAACTAAATGTTTGTCATCTTAAAATTCAGGAGAAAATGTTTCTGCTGGGAATGGCCCATACCAATGACATACCGATGAGAGAACTGGTCTGATCAAGTACATTGAGTAAGATGTCACACAAGCCTCCAAGGGGAGGGTCGTCAGCAACTCTGCTTCTCTCATAGCTCAGGGCCTAATCACTAAAGACTGAGTACACAAAAGGTGATTCGTCCCATCCATACCCACTTCCTCATCATTTTCTGCCTCTCCTTCCTTCTCTTCTTGGATGCACTGAATTATATAAAGAGTCTACTATATAAAGAGGAATTCCTGACCAGAAATTATCAAATAAGACTCTTGCAGTGTAAAGAGAGTGGAGCTGGGCTTTACCTTGGCTGGCACACCTGGAAGGCCTAGAGCAAAGCCATGGGATGACATCATTATGAATGACCTGGGACATCACTGATGGCACAGCTGCCACGCAAAGCTGCCCAACAACTCCTCACAAAACCAGAAGCTGAGTTACTATGGGCTCTAGAGCAAGGACTTAGGCAGGCATCTGGGCACCATGTTGCCAGCAAGCACTTGGTGGCAGCACTTCAAATGTGCTCAGATGGAAGACTGAGCAAAGGAAATGTCATGGAGTAGTACCCAGCATGTAATGACACAACGAAATGTTGCCCAGCCTTTGGGGGAGGCACAATATGGATGAGATTTGAGGACATCATGCAAGTCACAAAAAGGCAAAGACAGTACAATGCCACTTTTATCAGTCACCTCCAATAGGTAGAGTTATGGACAAAAAGATCATAAATTGCTAAGGATTAACAGAAGGGTGGGAGGGGAGTTACTGTTTGACAAGTACAGAATTATGGTTTTTATAACATTAACAAGAGTCTTTGCTGGAAATGACACTATTAAAATGGTCACAATGGAAAATTTATTCATATTCATTCTCCCTTTCTTCCTTCCTTCATTCCTTTCCTCTTTTTCTTATATCCATCCATCCATCCATCCATCCATCCATCCATCCATCCATCCATCCATCATCCATCTGGACTGGACATCTTATTAAGACCCTATCTCAGAAAATAAAAATAAGGCTGGAGTGTAGCTCTGTGGTTGAGCTTTTTCCTATTATACAGAAGACTAAAACCAGGGTCTCCAGTCTAGCCCTGAACATATTGCATAGCCCAAACAGGCCTTGAACTTATGATCCTCTTGTCTCAGCCTCCTGAGTAGCTGGGATTACAAGTCTGTGCCACTAGGCCTGGCAAATTAAAACAAACATATATTTATGTGTATGGTGTTTTGCCTGCACATATGTCCATGCATTAGGTATATACCTGGTACCCGTGGAGGACAGAAGAGGCTGTCAGATCTTCTGGTACTGTAGTTACTGATGGTGATCTACTACATGGTGCTAGGAAGCGAACCTCTGGAATGGGTTCTCTTGAAAAGCAGCCAGTGCGTTTAACCACTGTAACATCTCCCTAGCCCCACAGATTTTATGTTGGTCTTGAAGTTGGTAAGACCTGGATATAAAAAGTGGCTCCTGTTTGCCTGTACTTGGTTCTTCTCTTTTCATGACTCGGAGTAAGTTATTTATTAGTCTACTGATATTTTGGTTCCTTACCTGTAAAATGTGGATGGTAACAGTAGCCTATCACCAGGATGATATGAATGCATGTCACTCAGCATGCCACTTGGTCCATGGTAATCACTCCCTAAATGATGGCTTGAGACTGTAGCAGAAGAATTGGAGAATTTAACCAATACAAAGGGATCATTATCTTGAGATTTGGAATATGATTATGGTTTTAAAAGGATTTTTGGTTTCAGTGCTGAGGATGTAGCTTGGTAGGTTGAGGGACCTAGAGTACCAGAGGCTCTGAATTCAATTCCTAGCACTACTTAAAATGAGCCGCTGAAGGCACACGTGACTGAAATCCCAACTCTCCAGAGGTGAAATCTGGGGGTCAGGACTCAGAGCTTGTGCTTAGCCTTGGCCAGCTGCCGCCTGGGCTACCATAGACTCTGTCCCAGAGACAAAAGAAAAGTTAGACCCTAAACATAACTGGTTCTAGATAAAATGATAAATTGAGTTCCCATACAAACAGGGTAGGAGATAGGTGGGCAGTTAACACGGATGATATAAGATTGGCTATGAGGTGACAACTGTTCCACGTTGGAAATCACAGGCATGTGGGATGACGGTGCTCTGCAACTACAGCTCGAGGTGCTTGAAACCCCCTCTTGGTAGACTGTTATTAAAGCAAAACCTGACACTCTTGGCTTATGAGTCACAGATAACTTTTCACTCTATTGAAAGGCTATGGATGTGCACTCCTCACTATGCCTGTCTACCCATAGGTTGCCTGGTTTCTTGTTGCTTGAGTCGGAATCTCCCTGTGTAGACCAGGCTGGCCTTGAACTTACTGTGATCCTCTTACATCATCTACAAAAGTGTCAGAGAGCAAGTGGATGCCACCGTGGCCATAGGTCTCCTTTTGATGTCCACCTGAAGCTCCTACACAGGTGTGAGGAAGGCTGTGCATAATTTCATTAAGATGTTATAACTGCTTCTTATTGGCATCAGGTACTCCTCACGAGCTTGAGAAGTGGGTCTTAAATTTTAATGTGTACGAGTGTCACCAGAAAGCAAAACCAAAGTGAAGCAGACTATGTAGGTAGAACATACATGATATGAATGTAGAGGGAAGGACCAACACTGGCCAGATCACACAGTAAGTACTTCATGACTTATGAAGAAGGCTCATGAGAAACATAGGGGCTGGTGGAGCCATGCTCCTTCCTCAGTGTGGTCACTGATAAGTTGGCCACACAAGAAGTCCTAATTAAATGCAAAGGGATGCCCCATCCCACATGTGAACTGTATGAGAGGAGGAAGGGAAGTCTGTGGAACTAAGAAAAGGTTTGGAGGAAGGAAATAAGGTAATGTGGATACAATATAAGCAACATTTTATATATTCATATACATGTGTATGACATTGTAAAAATTTATAATTTAAAAATAGATCACATGCCTTGGTGGTACACACCTATAATCCTAGTTCTTAAGGAAGAAGTAGTGTTGAGTTCTGGGTCAACCTCTGCTACATACAGAGCAGCAGGGACTATTCAGTGTGGCTTAATCTCAAAAACAGGGCAAGAAAAACCAACTCAATATCCCTAAAAATACTTGAGTGAATCACCCCAGAGTCTCTGACTTAGGAGGCTGGGGAAGGGGTAGGGGTGGAATTTGTGTTCTTTCACAGTTCAGGAGAGATGCTGGCACCATGAGCATGGAACCACAGAGGTGAATTATTGTCTTAGAATGCATGTCACCATCCTTCATCCACCAAAGACCATGGTTCCCTGGCATAGCTGCTCTCCAGGAAAGGCCAGTCTGGGCTTCATGGATTTCCATTAGTCAGATGCCTTCACAAGATATCCCATAATGTTTTCTAAATCAACCACACTTCCTCAGCCCACTTCTTAAGTTATGAGTGGCATTTGTCTCCTATCTTCCCTAAGAATAGTCAGACTGGTTGTGTCTCGACTTTTCTCTCCTCCTATACCTTTAATAAAGCCAGAGAGAGGATGGCTGAAAGCCTATGACATTTCTGTCTCACTTGTGCAAACCCATGGGCCTAGCTTCTGAGGGAACTGAAGCAGGAGAATAGGGACGGGCTGGACCCTGTCTGAAAATAAGACTTATAAAGGTAGGAATTACATGGTAGAAACTTTGCTTCATATGCGGGAGGTCCTGAGCCCAGTTCACAGTGCTTCAAAGAAGAAGAGGGAGAAAAGGTTTCTTTTTGTCTTTTTCCATGAAGATGTATTTCTTAGAGACAGCAACTCTACTATCTAGTCATCATTTAGAATACTAACCCTTGATTTTATTCAGATTTATGGAACTCTCAGTTCTTCCACAGAGCAGCACTGAGTCTACTCTGTCAAGTGAGACGTTTCAATCATTGAGCAACAGAGACAGAAGTTTCTTCAGTGCCCACCATGCACGACCATGTTGTACTGAGACAACCAGGGTTTGGGGAGCCTGGAGATATACAGGCTAACAAGTCAATTAAAGAGACAGAAGCCCATACCACAGACCTCTTACTCCCTTGCCTAGACTACTTCCCTCATCAGTTGTCGTCCTTACCAGCTCCAATGAGGGATGTTTGCAGGCCCTGACATGCAATGGAGTAAGCCCAAAGTACAGGACTAAATATCTAGACCACGACCAGAGAGATGGCTTAGCAGTTAAGAACACTTCTTGCACTTTCAGAAGACTTGAGTTTGTGTGCTAGCACCTATATTGGGTCACTTAAAACTACCTGCCACTCCAGTTCCAGGGGATCCAGGGCCTCTTCAGGTACTGCATTCACTTGCACATAAACTCATGCAGGCACTCTCACATGTATATGAATTAAGACACAGTAACTTCCCTCTGGTGTTTTGGGTTTCCCTCCCCATCCCTTCTCCTTTCTGAGATGGGGGTCTTAGCTGTGTAGCCAAGGATGCCCTTGACCTCCTGATCCTTTTGCCACCCTACCCCAGTGCTGAGATTACACGCACCATGCTATTCCTGTTCTGTTGTGATTTCTTTACAAAGTGTGTACGAAGGGATTACTCTAGAAAAAAATAAATCAAACAACTAAGCAGAAGTCCAGGAAGTTCAGATCATTGTAAATTCTGCTAGGATTAGCTCTGTGGCTTCATCCTAACAGAACTACCATCCCTGCCAAAGACAACGAGAACCCATCATTATCGCTAAAATAATCAACAACAACAAAATGGAGATGTTTTTCCTGAAGTTTCTTCATCCTACTCTTCTTGAATTCAGCAAGATTTGGGGAGAAGATAAAACCATATGGAATTTGGGTAGGGAAACTTACTAGCTGAATCTAGTTCAGCAGCAGGCCTGAATTTATTCCTTTATCAATACTGCGAGGTGGATATTTCATTCCCACAGAACAGGCAGAACTAAAGCTCTGAGCAATTTAGACCCAGGTGCACTGGCAAAGCCAGGTCCCTGTGCCCAAACTCCAAATACACAGAGCTAGGTGTTTCCCAAACAAATTCCAGAACCTTTCCCTGCTGTCAAAGCTCAACATGTTTGAGATGGTGTTATTACCTCTACTGCCTGCTGGAAAAGCCTGAAACTACTATGCTTCCTTCCTGCTTGCTTCAGCACTCCTCCTAAAGAATACAGTGAATAACAGAACAAATTCACCGGCAAAGCCTTCTGATCCTGGCATGCTGGGTATATGCACAAATAACAGTAAAAGAGGAACAACGACATAAGACAGAGTTTAACACAATCCCTACCAGTCTGCCCTCGTAGTTTCATGAATGTAGAAGAATCCATTTCTATAAGCCCAGGGAAGCCAGGAGCAACATGACCTCATCATACCAAGCCCTCTGTGCTGTCATGCGTAAAGGCGTGCTGGTGGCAACACTATTTCCTAGGCTGGAAGAAGGGAGAGAGGGGAGAGGAGACAAGTGGGCCGCACTTTCAGAAAGCACAAGGTGTGCAAGAACAGCAGAAGCAGATTTTCCTTGTTCAGGGATTGTTACTAAACAACAGGGTTTTAGAATTCGAGTGCTCACAAGAGATGCATGTGTGTGTGCTGTTAAATTCTGTCCACTACAGCCACTGAAAATCAACTTCCTAGGCCCGGGGAAACAACACAGTGATAGAGGGCTTTCCCAGCACACTGAGGCCATGAGTCTAAGCAGCAGAATGATGGATAAAGAAAAAAAGTCTCTTACAGTACGCTCTATAGTTTAGCTATTTTCTTGAAACATATGCAAAGAATAATCCAGTTGAATTTCTAGCCATCTAATTTCAATACTAGACTACTGTTGCTTCCAGGTTGTTCTCTCCAACTTTCAAGTAAAACTAAAACAACAAAAACAAAAACAAAAGAACTAAAATACCTCCCAGGCTAGTGATTTTGTCAAGTTTTGACAAGATGGTGGCCTCAAATTGGGTAAAGTGGTCCATGCCTGTAGCACTCAGGAGGCAAAGGAAGAAGGGTTAGGGGTTCAAGCTCCTCATCGGCTACAAAGTTAGCTAGTCTACTGTACATGAGACCCTGGCTCAAAAATAGCATAAAACAAAAATAAAGATAGCTCAGTGGATGAAGAATTCTGAGTTTTGCTGTATAACCCTGACAACCTCAGCTTAATTCCTGGATCTCACAGTGGAAGAAGGCCAATTCCCCACAGATGTCCTCTGATCTCCACATGTTCACCCAAACACACATACACCCAAACATACCTGAACACACACCCACCCAAACACATACCCACCCAAACACACATACACCCAAACACACCTGAACACACACCCACCCAAACACACACCCACCCAAACACACATACACCCAAATATACCTGAACACACACACACACCCAAACACACACACACACACACACACACACACACACACACACACACGCTGAAAGATAGTAATCATAATCATAAAGTGTGTACACACAAAAGAAGACACATGGCATGGTTCTGACATGCTAATCCATGCTCCTCTGCTGTGGGTCAGACATCATTATGTGTACCCTCCTATGCAATAGCCAAGCACAGAAGAGGTTCTACTCTTGCTGGATTTGAGTTTAGCATCATCAATGAAGACAGGTAGAGGTACCACGCTTGCCACCATTCCTGGAGTAAAGCTGTACTTGTTATTTTAATTAAGATGTCTTTACCATTCATTTGAAGTAAAAACTACAGAGTAAGCTGATCTAGGGATTGCATGGGAGATAAGTATCCGTTATCTTTTTTCCATATGTTGTCACTGCTATATGCTTTTATGGGAGGGGGATGTTTAACAATTGCATTGAGGAAAGGATATCAAATGATGCTTAGAAATGTGATACACATTTTCATTTCACACTCCATCAGCTTTTACAACTGTAGCTCAACGAAATGTGTGAGAGAGCCTGGCAAACAGCCATATTTACAGGGGCCAGGTTACTTCTTTTATGGAATGAAAAAAATGTTTAATTTTCACTCCACAGGACTCAAGTATATATGCAGCTCACACTAGCAAGAGGCACCACAACCACACATATGCCGCAGCTTAGTGTCTGTTCACCTGTAGGCTTTGACTGTGTTATAAACAGTTTTGTCAGCAGGGAAACACTGGGACCTCCTCACCCTCCCTTCAGGATCAATGAGACAGAACCACACTGGATCCGTTCACCCTTGGTGTTGAATCTCTTACCTGTGAAAATGTTTTTTTTTTTTTTTTTTGCCTCTGCTTCTGCCCTGGAAAAGGAAGCAGTTTATTCCCTTTATGGGAGGAGAAGCAAAAGTCTAGCTACCAGCAAAGGCTCCCTGCACACCCAGATCTCCACCTGTCAGGAAGGAAGGAACGAAGCCTCGCGCCTCCTTACAAAGGGGGCTGGTGCGCCATCCCAGATGCAGGGGCGGGGTCACCGAGCTTCCCAAGCTGCCATGCCATCAGCAGCCTGGAGGGAAGGAACCTGGAACTTACCTTTGTCAAACCTGAGACTTCTCCCTTGGCCAGCGGCTTGCTGATGGACGGTGTATACACTCTGGTTTCTGATACTGGCTGTCCTTTCAAAAAGTGTTTTCCTGATTCATAAATGTTGACTTCAACCATTTTCCCCATGAATGCAGGGTTCTTTGGTACTAAAACCTTAAAACAGATTTTCAGAAATTAGAAGTTTTGAAGACAGTCTTATTTTACAGCAGTTTTAGGTTCCAGAACAGTGGTGTAGGACGGCTTCTTGATCCCCACATCACTCTGGCCATCAGCGTGGTGTGTTTGCCACCATGAATAGTGACAATGACACACCACTAACAACTAAGTCCACACTTGATTCTGATGCTCTGGGGTCTCACTGCAGAGCTATTGCCTGGCTGCTGGAGGATTTGGAGTCCTGGTGGCAAGGCTTTTCTGAGAGGAGCCAAAGGGCTGCAACCCGAGGCCTCCATGACCAGATACCAGCTATCCCGAATGAAGCACCGTGGCAGGAGCCTGGGGAATTCCCAACAGCCAGCCAACCACTTCTGGACAGGCCTTCCGTACCTGGGGCCTTGCCTGTCCTGTGTAATGAAGGAAACTAATTAGAAAATTATGAAAGCCTCACGCTTGCATTAGCTTCAAGTTAGCTGTAGCTTCAAATGAGTGTGTGTATGTATGTGTGTACGCACGTGTGCTTGCATGTGTGCTCATGTGTGCAAAAGGGTAAGAGGAAGAACATTTCAAAACAACTTTCAGTAACAGCACACTGGCAGTTGCCTAAATGACTCCTCCGGCTAATGGCTGCCATCCACGGCTGTTGTTGTGAGAAAGGCAAAGCATTTGTTAGTCTCCTGAGCCAGTCTCTGCTCAGAAGCAGCCACTCTGAAGGCTACTTTGGCTGGTTCAAATGGCTCTTTCTGCTAGAGCTTGCTGATAAAAGGATAGTGGTATATGTTTACCTCAGCAAGCATCTCCTCTTGTAGGTTCTACCTCAGCAAGCAGGTCTCCTGTTGCTGGGGACTGACAGGCAGTTTGTGTTCACTGTCCCCTCCCTCACACAGCAGCTTTAGTACTGTAGCTACTTGGGAAACTCTTCAAGTCAGGGCCCAACGCACACAAACCAGTTCCAAACCATCAATAGTTTGATAATTTCATACAATCTTATTTAGGAAGATAAAAAGTATGGCATTGTTGAAAGGCTTAGTTATCGAGACAGAAAAAAAGCAGGGTCAGGGAAGAGCCTGCAGTTGCACAGCCAATGCCCCCGAGAAGCCACTGGGTGTTGGTCTTTCTGAGGTTGGTTTTTATGCTCACTGCACACAGCACACAGCACACACAGACTTCAGCAAAGGGTAGGGGAAAGGTCACCGGAGCGTGGCTGACTCGTGGCAAGCAGGTTAACTAAAGGAACACTAGTATCAGGCCCTTTTAAAATAATTTTCATAAAGTAAGAAAATTCCTCTCTGAAGCTATGCCTAGAAATGTTGGTGCTATTCCTGGGAATCTAAGTCGTCCTGATCTGCTGCCTCGACCTGTGTGAAGGGCTCAGGGTTGCTTGTTTTCCCCCCTCCCCGGGTTAATAGTTGGAAAAAACCCAACTGCCTTCCACTGGAGGAAATGGCTAATGAGGCATGCCCGTGCATTTAAAATGAAAGGAAACGGTTCCCTGCGGAGGCACAACCCCAGATGGCCAGAGAGAAGCCAGGGTCCTCCTCAGGGCTGAGCAGAGGGCTGGGCAGCGTAGAGAGATGGCTCTTCCTGAGGTGGGAACAGGAAGAGGGTTGGCTTTAAGGTGAGGCACAGGAGCTCCTTCCTCAGCTCCAGCCTTCCCTGGGTCCCCAGCAAGTGTATCTACTTGGTTTAGAGAGGTCCTGCCTAGGAACTACTGCCGGGTCTGATAGTACTTCATGTGCATAAGCAAGAGTGTAGCCCCGGCATTGCTTTCTAACTCAAGTAGTTAGTCCTTTCCCTGGCCCAGCCTCATCTGAAATGCCCATGTAATACTTAAAAATTCCCAAATTCCAATTCTAGTCATGACCTAGAGAAAGAGAAAAAAAAAATCCACTTCTCATCTGGTGAGAAAGAACATAAGGAGAGGAAACCCCATCCGACATTAAGGAAAATTAATACTGCTCAGAACCATCTGTGGCCATCCCACACCACTCTACGTGTCCTGGTCACGTGTCCTGCTTGGACCTTACAGAGTTCTTCCCAGAGAGAACCACTGTGTGAGTCACTTATGACATTCTCTCACCTGCTGGGCTGCTGAGGCTCAAGTGCTGACGGAAGTCAGGTCTTCACAGCCCTCAGCACTGGCTGTGTCTGGTTACTGGGTTGATATTTTTGGTTCATTTAAATTTTCCATTTTCTTTTTTTTAATTCTACTTTGCTAAAAGGCTGGGAACAAAAGAGAGAGGGTCTATTCTCTGGATTCCCCTCAGAGTGATGAGGCCTTGTGAGGTTGAGGCAAGTTCCCTTGGAGGTTTTAGAGGCCAACCAGGGTTGCCCTTCCTGACAGCCTTCCTTACCTTACCTGTAAGTGAGTGAGAGAAAACCTGATGTGCTCGGTATATACACCCTTCCTGCCTTCTCCACAGGACTCCCCTCTCCATTCACTCTGTGGTAGCTTCTGAGTCCCCACTTCCAGAAGCCTGGGGCTGTCCCGTCCTGGACTTGCATGGCCTCCAGTACACACAGTGACACACCCTCCGTGAAGATCCACCCTGCTAGCCTGGTTCCCTTCAGTCACACAACCCTTTCTTCTTCTTGTCCCTCTGGCTCGAACGTTCAGCTCTTGTCTCACTTTGAAGAAAAGGAAGAGGAAATGTGGCTCTTACCTGCTCATAGAATCGGTTGTGAGCAACATAAAACTTGGAGTCAAAAGACTCTTCTGTGACTAGCACTTGCTGTCTTTCACCAATCTGTGGGGAGAAGAAAAGACAAGGATAAAGAAGCAAGAATCCGAAAATAAATAGCAGCCCATACATTCCTGGACCATAGCTGCCGCTTCATGAATTTAAAGTAGACTGCAGATGGTCAGTTGTTTAACAGACAACACTGTGCATAACTCATTCAAATCTCTTGAAAAACATTAACCATTCAGGAATGTAAAATAATCATAGCACAAACCCTTATTTTTTTACATGAGTATGAAAAAACTCAATCAGATTCCTTTCTTCCACATAAGATACAGCAAAAGCTTCTACAGTGTACCCAAAATCCAAACAGCACTTTGTTTCTTGCAACAAACTTGCACAGCAGGCCAGAACAAGCTGCTCCTAAGCCAAATGCAGGAAAATATTTTGGCAATATGGGAGAATAGTAATAAACATTAATTTGAGTTATAAGGGCTATAATACTAAAGAAAATGCACCCAAAACTAGTCATTAGGGGCTGCAGAGACAACGGTGTTAAAGTGTGCACACGGCTTCCCCAGAAGACCTAAGGACCTGATTGCCTCTTCTGTCTTCAGAGGCACCTGAACCCACTTATATAAACACACCCCTCTCCAACACACATCGATTTTAAATATAACTTAGAAAACAAAACTAGTTCTTAGTCCTTCACACTTCAGTGTTACACTTGTTCCATACGATTCTGAAATTATGACTAATTTGCAAAAGTATTTACTTATTATGTGTCTTTTCTCTGTTATAGGCAAGTATCTCATTGTTGTAGTTACAACCCCATGTCGTTGTTACTTTTTAAAAAGCAAACGTGAAATTATGAAATTTGAATGGCTGGAACTGGAACACATTCTACTGAGTGAGGTAACCAATATCAGACCCAGAGAGACAAATGTCACACGTACTACTCCCAAGTGGAGCTTTAGATGTGTGTGCTTAATTGGGAGTACCTGAAGAGTTCAGAAAACCATAGAGGCATTGGTAAGGAGTGGAGAGAAGGACGTTAAGGTAAGAATGATAGTAGAACACAGATGATATGAAGAGGAAAATGGAAATAAAAGGGAGGGAGGCTTAGGTGGAGAGAGGTCAAAGGAAGGACAGATGACTAAGACTAAAGATGTCTGAAAAAGCCATATATATTTATAAGCTTTACACACACACACACACACACACACACACACACACACACACACACACACGTTCAATACACAAGGGATAATGTTTCTTCCTGTGCTGGATAGTTTTTTGGCAACTTGACAGAAGCTAGAGTCACTTGGGAAGAAGAAACCTCAACTGAGAAAATGCCCCCACCAGACTAGCTTGTAGAAAAGTCTGAGGGGCATTTTCTTGATTAATGAATGGTGTGCATAGGGCTTCCTCACTATGTGGGTGGTGTTACCCCTGGGTGTATAAGAAACATTCTGAGCAAACCATGGGGAGCAAGCCAATGAGCAGTATTCCTCCAAGGCCTCTGCATCATCAGTTCCTTCCTGCAGCTTAAGGCCTTGAATTACTGTCCTGACTTTCATAGATGATATACTTATAAGCTGTACAATGAAATAAACCTTTTCCTCCTCAAGTTGTTCCTAGCCATGGTCTTTTATCACAGCAGTAAAAACCCTTAAACATTCCTAGAAGCCACAGTTGCCAAATAAAAAGCTCAGTGCCAGGTGTGGGATACCTCCCCTTTTGAGATGTCCTGGAGACTTCCAAAGCAATAATACTGGCCATTGCCATTGTTCTTGGTTGCCCAACTTGATTCTGATGGTAAAACCCATTGTTAAATGACATACTTTGATCACAGGACCAGGTTAGTATCTTTATAATCATAGTGCAGCTTTCAGCTCTCATCAGGGATGTTTCTTTGTGCTGTAAGTGGTGGTTAACGAATAGAGAAGTAGTGTCAGTACTCAGTCCAGGGTCATGGCACAGTATAGAAGGTATGGGAAGACTGTACGAGCCAGAGGTAAGGGAGGATGGGTGCAAAACAGTGCCTTCTGGACATGGCAAGAATGCTGACCTCATGAACTCACAGAAACTGTGCTTGTCTGCACAAGGCTGGTACAAGATCAAGCCAGTTAACATTCTAGTGTGGAGGAGGGGAGGGGCTCATAAGCCTCCATCTCTGAGGAGCGACTGGACAGCTGCTTCCTTATGGGGGAAAGGAGAGTCCACTTTCTTTAGGAATCATGTAGTCCCTGAGGGCTGGAGAGACAGCTCAGCTGTTAAGAGTGCTGGCTGCTCTTCCAGAGGCCCTGAGTACACTTCCCTGAGTTCAGCCATGTGGTGGTTCACAACCATGTAGAATGGGACCCAATGCCTTCTTCTGGCATGTAGAGGTACATGTATACAGAACACTACTATACATGAAGTAGATAAATCCTACAAAACCATACTCCAGTATGGCCATATACCCATGAATATGTGGGCAGCATAAGGTGGGTAGTTTTAAAAAGAGAAAGAGAGAAAACACGAAGCTGGGAAAGGGTGGGGAGGTAGGGAGAGTCTCTAAAGAGTTAGGGAAAGAGATGTGGGAGGGAGAGGATAAGCTATATAAAATTCTCAAAGAATTAATAAAAATACATTTTAAAAAGCAACCAATGGGTCTGTTAGGCCTGCATTTCCAAATCTATGCAATCGTTTTTAATAACCATAGGTTACATCAGCCAAACAATGGGTAAAGAAAAGTGACTGTGCCCCCTCCCAATTGTTATTTCCAAGTTTATTGCACTGTGAAATGTATCCTTTAAAGGATCGATTACTTAAAAAAATAAAACAAGGCCCAACATTGTCAAAGACGTCTGCTCCACCAAACCTGCTGTAAACCTGCCTGGGATTCCTTTTGCTTCTGCTGCTTGGCAAATACACACCACATACTGGCTGGATGAATTTTTCTTTTTTTAAAAAGAAAGTTCTATGCTCATTTGTGGAGACTTGTCACTGTGTTCAGGCACTTATCATTTAGGAACCATAAACACAGCTGCACTGCACAGACCACCTAACAATTAAAAAAAACAACAGAGCAAACTCCCCATTCCCCCTTACATTGATAATACCCGAGTACACCGCAATGTGCCATCTCGCTTACAACCCTATTCAAAGTGTAGTCGCCTTAGCCAAAGGCTGTGAGGCCTCTGATAACTTTAAAAAAACAAAAACAAAACAAAAGCAAACGAAACCCTCCACTGATCTCACACTCTAAAAGCAATGCACATCCCCATAACACATCTCTTTATAAAGAATACAAACAGACCTAAGGAAAGTTCTCCCAATCTCTATGATGAGCTTCCAAAGTTCCATTTATCAAAAAAAAAAAAAAAAAAAAAAAAAAAAAAAAAAAAAAAAAGCCTGGTAAATAGTAGGTTTCATGGGTGTTTACTCTTTGGGAGAAAGCTGGGATGTTTGCACACAGCTCACAGTGTGAGTTGCTTATGACGTCGGATGAGTACCTGTCAATGGTTCTTAAGGTAATCTGCAATTATCCTTCAGCTAGCGTTGACACTGTGAGAACACGGAAGGTGTGTGCTGCTCGCTGTTTTTCTGGGCTGTTCTAGTTCATGTGGAGATATAAATGATGATGACGAGAAAATCAAGCAATCAAACAAACCAACCAACAAAACTTTGCACTCTAACGTAGGCAGCTGGGATTTTAATGAGTCAGGGTGAGCCTTTAGCTGCCATTTGCCGGAAGGGCTTAGAACTGTAGTGTGTGAAGACGGACAGGGACAGATACCTTCCTCGGCTAGGGACTTTGGGTCACTGGTGGAGCTCTTACAATTCCCAGAGGAAACCGAGCAAAAGAGAGAAGAAAAGGCGGGGCACGATCAGCCCTGCTGCAACTGTCCCCACCTGTAAAAGCTACTGTAAGAAGAATAAGGCTCCCATTCGTGATTTCTACGAATAGAGACTTGGACAGGCTATCAATCACAACCATGAGGAGAACCGACTGCCTCAAGTCTTCTTAGAAGCCATAAGATGTTGAGGAAAGGCATTTCCAAGAAGCAATAAAGACCTGACAGGTTTGCCAAATTATAAGCCTCACATCTTTTATATATTTTTAAAAATTAATCTTTCAATGATGGGCATAGAATTCAGGGCCTAGCACAGGTCTGGTAAGTACTCTCTACCACCGAGTTACGCCCAGTCATCAAACTTTATTTAGAAGAAACATTTATTTTTTATGTTTTCTAAATGTGATCCCCCCCCACACACACTCCATTAAAGACTCATCCATCAAGATTCCCAGTGGGCAGCATGAGGTGTCTTATCAAGAGTGCTTCTGCCAGCGGAGTGAGAAGGCCCCACCCCAGAGATAAAAGGAGGGCATCTGGCAGAAGGGTCAAGCCACAGGCCTCCATAGACGTATCACACCATCCATCCTTCCTAGCCGCTTTTCTAGCAGCAGGGCTGATCCATGAGGAGAGACCAGAGCTTATCTAACAGAATGATAGAGCATGCACTGGGCTTTAGCCAGCACCAGGCCACAAGTCTCCTCATCTGATATTCTGCTAAGATTTGGCCTTCTGCATCTATCTCCCTTCAGTGACAGAACTCTGCCAAAGGTTGGAGCCACCCACAGGAATGCAAGGTCATGTCACTCTGTAAAGTGACCAAACAAAATCCTGGGCTGGAAAACATGGTTTTCACAAATCTTCCTGTGGCTGCACAATATCATATTCAGCAGAAAAAGTTAAGCTGCCACTGGTGAGTCTCCAGAATGTTCTACAGGTTGTTCAGAGCAACCTTGAGATTCTAGGATAGGAAAAAGGGCATGGTGGGCCACAGAAGGAGCATGCGATCTAGCAGCAACCAAAGGAGATGGAAAAAAAAACCCAACCCCCCAAATTCCATAACACCTAACCTAAAAACACACTGAATGCCACGGATGTGGGTAGGAGTGCAGAGCAAGCCACAGGGTGTCTGCCAGCAGATTATTTCTGAGATGAAAGAGACCTGACTATGCTTTGAGTGTCACTTCTCCACGGGAAGTTGGTAGAATGGAAAGCGCTGAGAGGAAAGACAACACTTAGAAACCTGGGAATTTTCTCTTTCTTTCTTTCTTTCTTTCTTTCTTTCTTTCTTTCTTTCTTTCTTTCTTTCTTTCTTTCTTTCTTTCTTTCTTTTTTTTTTGTTTGTTTTTTTGAGACAGGGTTTCTCTGTGTAGCCCTGGCTGGCTGAACTCATTCTGTAGACCAGGCTGGCCTCGAACTCAGAAATCCACCTGCCTCTGCCTCCGGAGTGCTGGGATTAAAGGCGTGCGCCACCATGCCCGGCTTAGAAACCTGGGAATTTGGTTCCCAGAGTCTACATCAAGTGGTTCACAACTACCTGTAACTACAGTTCTTGGGAATCTGATGCCCCTTCTGGACTCATCAGGAACACACACACACACACACACTACAAATCTTAAAAGACTTTTCATACCAAAGTTTATTATTATTATTAGGAACTGACATGAACACAAAGTCTCATGGGAATCTGGCAAAAGAAACTGTAGTAGAGGCTGTTCCTTTTCTCACAGTAAGCATACACAGAGAACACTCTAAAAATGACAGCCATTGGTCTTCTGTGCTTAAACTAACAATCTTTAATGGCTGCCAAAGGGCACTAACAACTTTCTCAAAAGGCTACCCATGACCCAATGTCTAACGAAAATTTTAACTAACCACCCTTTAAAACAAAACAAAACAAAACAAAACAAAAAACCTCAGGAAGATGCCTCTTGTCTTTTTGTTTTGTAAGTACGCAATTTTACAGTCAGGTAAATAAAATGTTTATTTATTTATGTGTGACTCCCTTGGAGCTGAAGGGTTTTGCTCAGTTTCCCTTTACACAGCTTTGATCTTCCACACATCTGCCAGGAAAACACTGACCCTGACTTGGAAGCGAGGGACATGTGACTCCTGGGCTTATTTCTTAATTCAGCTCTCTGGGCTTTCCAGGGTGGTTACTGGTCTTGGTATCCACTAAGTATTCTTTGTCATTTACTCATCAAATGTCAGCAGAGAAAGTGACTTTTCCCAGGACATACAAAACTTCATTCAACCCATCTTAACCTAACTTTGAAAGGTCACTCTGTAAAAGATGAGTTATAAAATATCCTGTAAAACCATCTGCTTAATAGACTGGGTGACCGGGTGAGATAAGGACAGGTGTGCAGACATTCTCACAAGACCCTGAGTGAAGGTGTCCCCCACTCCACCCAAGGGCTGCTGGGAAGCACAGCCCTTGCCTGTGACATCAGTGTGGTTCAGTGGTCCAGGCCTTGGAAAGATGAAGCAAGAGAATCAATCTCAGTATTCTCAATCCCCCAGCCCCACCCATCTGGTTCCCCTCCATCCCGCAAGCACAACAGAAAACAGAAACGAAAGCCAGTCTTTCTATGGACAGGGAAATTCTGAACCTAGAGGGTGCTTAGCAGTGTTAGATTTGAGAGAGGCATCCAGGGTCTCCCAAGACAGGGTTCCTAGCATCACATCAGTGGCCATGAGAAAGAGGCCTCTGGACCCAGCCAACTCTTATGCCTCCTGTTCAACTAACTGGTAACTGAAGCTGACCACGCACAGCTTCAGGGACCTTATTCTGCAGTATCTAACTTCTGATTACAGAAACACTATCGAGGACAAACAGAAAAGACCACTTTTCAACTTGGGTTCCTGGGCAGGCTTTCAGCCTGTTACATCATCAGAGGCTGTCACTGGCATCAAATCTCAGCTTCAGATTTACAGGGAGATCAGTTCTAACTTCCTGGCTGGGGAACAAGCGTAAACACACAGTACACGAAGAAAGCAGTGCTCTCCCACAGAATCTGGCTGCCGACGGCATGCTCTGTCACAACCACTTATCTTCCCTCACTTCTTCTCAAACAATACCCTTCAATACCATACTGAAAACTTTGGAGAGAAAAACTGAAAATAACTGTTAGAAGAAAGGCAGCTGTTACTCAAATTTAAGACTAAATTGGGGTATCTGGGTGAATGCCTTTAATTCAGTAAGAGAAGGGACTATATAACCCCACTTTGTATTAGAAAGGGCAAACGGGGTCTCTAAACTCACGTGAGGCTTTGCCTGTAAAGTGTTTACTTGTTTTTTTCTTTTTTTACCATTGTATTACACTTGGAAAATCCAAAACCTAGATTTGGGAAATAATGTTTTTTCTCCGTTGGGCTTGGAGGCAGCCTCCTAAGAGTCTAGTATTTGGGTGACTGAGGTAGGAGGCTCATCAGAGGTTTGAAGCCATATGGTTACACACGAGTTCCAGGCCAGCTCAGGCTACAGTGTGAGGCTCTGTCTCAAAAACAAAACAAAGTTAATTTTTCTATCCATACTTGTTTCCAAAAAAAAGGGGGAGATTAATTAAGCTGTATGTGCTTATAGTCATTTTTACCACAGTCCTGATCAGCTTGAATTTTATCTCTGTTTGCCCTACAAAATATTATGACATGCTACTACTGTGACTAAGTTTTCTTTTTCATTGTAGATAATAAAATACAATTTTTCTACCTGACTAACTTCTGAATGCATGACTCTGGAAAATGTCAAATGTCTTTCATTAGCTCCAGTCAAATTAAGTTTGGATTTTTTTTTCTATCTCCCCTAAGCTGCCTGGAACATGTTAAACAAGGCTGTGACCTTAAACTGTGGAATAATATTTCTAGTGTCTGTGCAGGGAAGCCTGCCCTTACACACACCTTTAGACTAATTACTGTAGTGTGCTGTTGCCAGTGAACCGCTGTAATTACACTGGGAGAGAAGCATGGTCTTGTTCTCTGCTAATGAAAATGATAACCTTTCCATTTTGACTCATCACTCACAACAGGCAGAGCGTGTGACGCTGGATCTCCAGGTACCACTCTCTTCCTGACTGTTCATGCACACGTCTGCATTCTCGTGTGCCAGGCACTGGAATTAAAGACCCAGGCGCAGGTATACTAACCACAGTCAACAGTGATAACAGCAGAGGCGCTGGATTTTAACACCAATCTCACTGTACAGTTCCGTCTCTTCTGTAATGAAGGAGGGGTGTAGCACAGGGCTGTGTGTCAGGAGAAGCGAGGCTGCAGAGGACAGTGAGCCTCAGACCAGCAGCACAGAGCCAGCTCGCAGCTGCCGGAGCTACTTGAGGGCTCATAAGAGATGGTGACATTTATATTTAAGGGAACTTGTGTCTAATTAGGAAACAATGATAAAAATGTTTTACTGTTTTAAAAAGACACTTTTCTCCACATAGAAAAACTGTTGTTTAGCTATGCTTATTAGCGGGGCTAATTTTATTCAAAAGGGAAAAAAACACTCCTTTGAAGCAGAAAGTCTGTGCTTTTTAAAGTCATCTATATTTGCATACAGATTAAATGCTGCAAGGACCTCACTGTATCACTTATTTCTTCCTTTCACTTAGAAATTACCTAAATAGGAAGAAATTCTGAAAATCAGATCCTTCCAAACTGTCACAGACACAGAAACTAGAGAGTTCAGGATGAGTGAAGCCGCTGTGCCACAAGCCCTAGACCCTTTTCCCTGCAATGGCTGGTTCATTCTTTCTGGCCCCGTGACCACCACAGCCACAAAGGCAAATCCTGGTAGTTTCTTTCCAGCTGGAGGTCAAACCTCATTCCAGACCTGTTTTCCCCTACTGACAGAGCCAAAAGCAGCAGGGCCTAGCTGTGTGATGTGACCACCTGAGACCACTCCACAGTAAGCTAGACGAGACCTGGAAGTCAAAGACTTTTACAGGCATAACTATCTGCTTGGTACTGGAGAACATTTCAGGATGTGGCCTATAGTGCTTTAGGGGAAGTGTATGTGTGTATGAGAGAGAGTGTGTATGTGTGTGTGTATGAATGTATGTGTGTAAATGTGTGCAAGTGTGTGTGTGTATAATTAATTGTGGTACTGATGGACAGTATGAGAAATATGTTGTCAGTAAACTAACACAAATCCTTCCCCTTTATCAGATTTGGCACAAGTTCGCTCAATTTTTCCTAGCACGGGTAAGCTCTACTATGTTCAGGTAGTATGGAAACATGCTTAGCATTCAAAGCTAACTGACTTATTTGGCTAGATATTGGCAGTAAAGGCTACCCATGGACTCTTATTAATATGATTATGTGGCCTCACATGAGATACATGGATAGAGTTCCCTACCCCTTTTAAGATTTATTTTTGTTTTGTATTTTTAATAATGTTTGTGTGTGTGTGTGTGTGTGTGTGTGTGTGTGTGGTGTGTGTAGGGTGTATGTGTGGGTGTATGTCTGTATTAGTACCTGTGAAGGTTAAAGGACTAAGATACCCTGGAACTGGTGCCACAGGTGCTTCTGGGCCATCTGACAGTGGTGCCAGGAACAGAACTTGGGTCCTCTGGAAGAGCAAGACATGCTCATAACCACTGAGCCCTCATCTCTCCAGAGCCCTGTTCCTCAAAGCCCAAAGCTAAACACTTAAGTCTTGACTCACCTTTCCCCCATTAATTGTCCCCACTGGTTCCCTTTGGTTATTATTTGGCAAGTCTGGGCCAAATTTCTTTGATAAGAATCTCATAAAGATAGATAAATTCATTATACACTTTGATCATATGTAATTTTATCAACTATATACAAGAAAGGCGAAACACTATAAAATGATCCAAGAAATATAATTTTTTTCATAAAACGCTTTGTCATAACTTTTATATGTCCATGAGATGTCTTTAGCTATGTATTTAATTTTAATTAGTTAATTAAGTACATGTTTGCATGTTTGCCTGTGAGAATGTGTATGTAGTGCATGTAGAATGTGTATGTGGTGTATGTAGAAACTAGTGGGAGTTGGTCTCTCTTTCCACCATGTGGCTCTTGTAGCATTTAAAGCTCAGGTCATCAGGCTTGAGCCATGCTGCCAGCGGTAAAATGCCAATTTTTAGAAGTGAATGTACCATGGTTCCCTCTTGTCTATGGTTTTCTTGTCCCCAAGTTCAATGACACTTCACCAACCTCAGTCTGAACATCTTGCTTGAGATTCCACAGAGCTCTGGTTAGCATTGTACTGTTTGGTGACTTCTTGCTATGTCCCAACCAGGACTGAACCATCCATTGCTCAGGAGCTGCACAGTCTGCACTATATGTCCATTGGAACCCACAGCACAATGAGGTATGTCAGGGTAAGACCACTCACATAACAGCACCCTGAGTTATTAGCCACATATGAGAAGTAACACAACAAATGTTATTTATTCCTTATACATTATATTATTATATATTAGCTAGTATTAATATATATATATATATATATATATATATATATATATATATATATATATACTAGAGGCTCCATGAAACAGTAAAAAGACAATGAATGCTCCCAACCAAAGAACTGCTGAAAGATCAATTCAACTCACCTCCCCACACATGCAAACACCCCACGCCCCACAATAATCTAAGTCATGAAAATAATTCTATCTTGTTTTTAGTCAAAGAAGTAAACACCAGATAAATATCCCTTTTTCTACAAATGGTTACAATGAATGAAGAGCTAAGAATGAATGAATGAATGAATGAATGAATGAATGCTCAGTTTTCTTTCTTGCCTTGCACTTAAAAGGCACAGGAGCGATCTTACTTCTGAAGGGGTCCTAAACAGGCCACACTCTTGGAAGACACTTGTGGAAATTTGTTGACACAACAAACTGAGGTAAAGTAAACAAAAGAAAGAAATGAGGGCGAATGTGCATTTGAGAGAGATGGAGTTTATGGAACCTGGTGATCTCTAGTCACTACCTGTCAATCTGCTCCCAAGCACCCAAGATTAGTCCTCATTTCAAAGAGGTGAGAGCGAGATCATCACATGGTCAGTAGTGCAGGGTTCAGAGGGAATTCGGAGGATTTGGGTGTTTGGAGGGAAGGAGGGGTACGTATGGTTGTTGGTACACTGGACATTTTCCAACTGTGGTCTAGGGAAGTTGCTCTTGAAATCCTCAGTCAGAGAAGCTAAGCTGGCTGCCTAGCATGGAGTTTTCCAAGTTCGGATTCACAGAGGCAAGGACGAAAGAGAAGAATAAATAAATCATTTAGCTGAGATCCAGAAGGGAAAACCAAGGCCCCTTAGAGAATGTGACTTGGTCAAGGGCATAAGGCTCATAAGATTTAATCCATTAAGTTAAACATGGGCTTGCTCCTGACTGGTATGCCAGTCATGTGGTAAATTGAATGATTACCTTAAACAGCCTCTGTTCAATACAATCTACTCTAGTTACATAATGCCACCACCCATGGCACAGACAACAAATCCAAACTGAACAGTGCTGTAAGTAAAGTACCCACTGGTTCAAAACACACAAAAAAACTCAACACAAGGCTGCAGATGTGGCTCAGTTGGTAGAGTGCTTGCCTCCCATGCACTAGGTTCAGGGTTCTATCCCCAGCACCACTAAAGTGGGTGCACTAGCACATGCTTGTAATCCCAGAACTTGGAACATGGAGGCAGGAGGATCAAAAGTTCTAGGTTGTGCTTGACTATAGGAGAGTGATGCTAGCCTATATAACTGAGACCTTTATTTAAAACAAGAAGTTAATATGAATAAAATCATGTAAAATTCTACACTGGTTTTTAGACTGTTTCCTTGTTAAAACACCGCTTTTGGTAAATGACTTAAATCATATATAAGATTAAGTCTAAGTGTACGAGTTTCTTTTCACTTTAAAAACATGGTACTAGGGATCCTCCTCCAGGTCTATCTGGATAAGTGTAGCTCTCATCGCTACCAAGGAAGCGTCTCTTTGCAACAGAGGGAAAATAACGGGAAACCACACCAATCCGTATGTAGAGTTGTGGAGGCTAGTCCCAACTGATATCTCTAGCACGACTTCTACACCTAAGATTCAGGATCACTGGAGAAGAGGGGACAGGAAGATTGTAGGAGCCAGAACAGGGAGTTTTCTGAGAGACTCTGTTCCCTAGAAGTGTCATAAGCTACACCCATGAAGTCTCATGAGCTGAACAGGGAGAGATGGGTTATCCAATACTGAATGGTTAACCCTGAAAATATATGCACACAAGTAACATTATATATATCAAGCAGGTTATATTCATGAATTTAGGAACACACACACACACACACACACACACACGGGGCAGGGGGACTGAGCACATTTTTAAAAACATGGCTAGCAGGAAATTAAAAAAAAAAAAAAATCTGTAGTTTACCCTGAGCTTTTCCTGCACATGGGTGACGCTGTCAGAGAATCTCACAGGTCACACCACCCCTTCTACTATTTAGAAGAGGGCCATCCGGGAAGTCTTAGGAAAGACGGCAGGTGTATCTGTAAAGTCAGGCTAAATTGTTGTTTGGGCCATTAAATTCTTGCTTCTCCCCAAGCCCCTCCAAATTACAGCTTCCTTAACATTTTAGGGTGTAATCAACTTGAGACTTTACAGAGGTTTTTGGGACATCACGGGACCAGGAGGAAGATGATCCAAACTGTCACCTCTTCTTTATGACTGAAAGAGTGGCCACAGAAAAGCACTGGCACAGAGAGGATGTTCATTTTCAAATTAAACAAAACAAAACAAAACAAAAAACTTTAAGCCAAAAAAAAAAAATGAATGCCCGAAACACATACTGCCTATGGTAAAATAAATCTTTTATTATCCACCTCTCTACCAAAGAAGTCAGCGTACACAGGAGTGATAAATAACAAGTGTGGTGAGACACAGTCCACTATCTGCCAACCATTTGCCAGTCAGGACTGAGGCTGAGGAAGCAGAAAGGATTAAGCAGAAATCAAAGACTGCCAAGCTCTAATGGTGTCTAATTAGCATAACAAAAGACACAGCCACAATCTTTCAGCAGCGGGCCATACATCTCATTAAAGAAGACTGAATAGCAATTACTCTCTCCAGCTATCCTTCCTTCCCTTGCTTCCAGGCTTGGCTCGGGGAGACCCTGAGACCTGAGCTGGAGAGCCTCTGCTTTGTTAGCCAAGCCTCTGGGCAGTAGGGGGAAATCACACTTGCAGGACCAGACGGCCTGCATCTCTCAGTCTTCTCTGCCGGGGTAATGGATCTGCTTAAGCACAAACAGGTCCCGCTATCCATCTGATAGGACCACTACTGAAAGATGTCCCCGCTGACCTAACAAAACAGGACCCCAAGCTAAATCTCATCCCCCTTAAAAGTCTGCATTGAAAGAAAATCCCACCTATGTGCTTCTCTTCCCCCAGTCTAGCAATCCCCTTTTCAATGCTGCGTCCCTGTCTGAGACATAATGAAGTGAAACTGAAACCCTATCACATTCTATTGCAACCTGTAATTAGCTGGGTGCACACGGACATGCACACATCACGCAATTTAAATGAGAGCAGCTTGGTTCAGACCTAGTCTCTGTGCTTCCTTTGGATGACAGACAAGTGTGAAAATACATGAAATTCAACACAGGGAGACAGGACTTGTGGGTGGACAGGGGACTTTTTTTTGCACATATTTAAACCAAGAATAAAAGATCCCACAGAACCAAATAAGCATACAAACATTTTTTTTCTAGAGTGATTGCTAAGAAAAACAAAAGTCTCAATAAATTCTAATATTCATTCTATTCTGGGGTAAGGGCTGAGCCAGAAGACGAATAAAAAAATGACACAGTCATTTTATCTAAGCAATTATCAGTTCTGAGCACTACTTTTTGATCAGTAATACCCTTCTCAAAAGGAAATTTGGTGTGAGAGTTCTTTGATTTTTTTTTTTTTTTCCTCTTTCCCATAATGGCCTCAGCTGCCAAACACAATATTGTACTGTGGACGGAAGCCAAATCTAGCCAGGTCTGTGGCCGCTCTAGGAAAGCTGTTTATCACAGATGCAGACAGGAACCTCTGCTGCAGCTCCCAGAATGGCACAGAGGAAACCAGCCAACTGGCTGGCCTGCCTGGGAAAAACCTATGTAGTCTGTCTGTGTTTCCCAAACTCCTCTAGGACTATTGTATATATCGGCAGGCACCAGGAGATGCTGGGACCACTGAAGCTAGACTGAAAGGTGGGCCAGACACTTGAAGGCTATAATACTTTGTGTGGGACGGTACATAATTGAAATAACCTTTGGGGAGCACTTAAATCCTACAAGGCCTTCTAATAAGTGGTAAAGGACTTGGGACTCCAGAGTTGTGCTAGACTATAGTCCCTGATTTATGGTCCTAACCAGTACTAGGCCCATCCATGCTCCTGTCATGTGCCCTGTGCTCAAGCACATCACGTGATAGGAAAGTTCCTGCCACCCTAAAGTCACACAAAGTCAGACTTTCCTTTTTCCCAGTGATTGGTCTGAGACTCTTCACAGAGACTCCTTGGGTTCTGCATATAAACACTACTTTCTGAAGAGGTCTATCAGCCTCTGCTCACCATTCCTCTCATGGTGGCCATCCCTGCCCTCTCTTATTTCAATCCTTAATGAAGTTCCTTCCCAGGTTTTAAAAGGAAGCCTTTTTTATTGCTTTGAGGTCCTAGCGTGTTAGACCGCCATATATTATATCGTTTCCATCCAATGCACATCCTCCTGCTTGGGGGTTCAGTCACTTGTTGAGATGTTCTCATCCTATTAACTCTTGTACAAGAGAATGACACGTGCCAGCCTCCTTTGCAGACTGAGCACTGCTGTTGTTACTCTCTTTATGCCAAGGTAGTCTTTCCTGCCATTTCACACTGGAGGCGTGACAGGATTTTATCTATCTATCTATCTATCTATCTATCTATCTATCTATCTATCTATCTATCTATTTATTTTTGACTCTCCAATGACTCTCAATCCTATTTCAGAAACCAACATTTTTATAGAAATATATTTATTTACATGGTGGTTTAAAGTTCTGACTCAAATATGCAATATTATGAGTGGTAGCTTGTTCTTATTTTAAAGTCCATTCACAACACATTTATAAGTTGTATTCGGAACTCTCATATGAACTCTGACTTTGTTGGGGAGAGAAGGACAGAAGAACCCAAGGAGCCACAGAAGGGAAAACCAGCATGTTAGTAGCCTTCTTTTATTCCAGGCAACACGTGGCAACAGAGTTGGTTCCACGCGTTACCTGGGAACCCCTCTTGGGAATCTCAGTCTCATCAATAATTTAAGACCAGATCTAGAAGAAAGCTTGAGGACAATTTTATCAGAATTTACAAGAAAAGCTTTCAGGTTCACAAGCTGTAAGTTTTGGCAGCTGCCTAGAGGAGAAAGATGCTGACGAGGAAGAGGCAGAGCCAGGACCCTTGTGAGCAACCACACGGAGAACAAGTAGCCCCACTGGAAACGGCAGGGCTCCAGAGAAGGAGCAAAACCAGACCAAAGGACCAGAGAGAGCATACATAGGCTCCAGCCAGCAGACAGACAGACAACAAGCAGACAGAAAAGAAGGAAAAGATGTTTTGTCGTTCTGAGTTAGACTCAGAAAGGTGGACAGACCCAACAGAATTCACGGTTTCTCTTCTGTAACTGCACACGAGACAAGGACGGTGGGCAGGAAGAGTACTTGACCTTAGTAAAGGGATGGTCATTCCTTGTGGCTCTTTAGCATGGCTTAAGGTGAATGGCCTTGCTGAGGCAGTCCCTTCCTTAAGGGTGACAGGCTGGCCCAACTGGATTGACTCTGAAGGGAGGAGAAGAGGGAATGTCTCCTCCCAGATGTAGATTCTATTCTAGTGCCCACCCCCCATTGCTACTATAGTAAAAGGATAATGACAGAATGAACAGAAGAAAGTTTTACTTTCTGAACTATATTATTAGAATAATTATGTGCCATGTGTCTTGAGCTGCTTTCACATTGATAGGCTGACGTGAGATGGAGGATCTAGTCTATCGTCACAGAGCTGATAGCACTGTGCTGACTCTAGGTAGCACCACAGCTTTAGACTTCATGTAAGTCAAAGAGAGAACCTCAAAAACAAATTCAAAGTTTTCATTTACTATGTAAATGCAGCTCGGCAAGCAGAAACATTTATATCAGTATTCTCTGTCTGTCTGTCTGTCTGTCTGTCTGTCTCTCTGAATTTGATACAAGGTTTCATGTAGCTCAGGCAGACTGTAATCTTGCTGTGTAGCTGAGGAAGGTTTTGAACTTCTGCTCTTCCTGCGTTAACTTCCCAAGTGATGTGATTACAGATGTGTTACACACTACAGTGCCAGTGATAACATACTACGGTGTCTATGCTATTGCTGGGTATCTTTAAGAATTAAGTCGTGAGCTTGTTCTAAGTAGATAAGTGGCTCTTTCCATTTCCTGCCTCAGGATGGGAGAAAGTTTGAGAAAACAACATGGGAGGAGGGGATGTGAGATGAGGGAGATGGCTCAGTGGGTAAGGTGAGAATCTCAGTTCAGATCCCCAGCAACCTCACAAAAAGCCAGCGGAACAACTTTGTAACTCTAAGGGCTAGCAGAGACAGGAAGATCCACCCCTGGGATTTGCTGACCAGCCATTCCAGTCAATCAGTGAGATTCAGGTAAGAGGCCCTGACTCAAAAAACCAAGGTGGGATTAAATGAGAAAGACCCTGACCTCTACAAGTGCACACAGACATGTGTGCACCTCAGTACAGGTGCACATACTCACATGATGGACTGGATGTAGCTCAGTGGGTAATGTATTTGTCTAGTACATATAAACAAGCATGTACTGTATTCACAGGAACCTGTCTTTGATCCCCAGTGCCACATAAAACTGTGACATATGCCTGCAATTCTAACACTCTTGCAGAGGTGACAGGCGGGTCTGCAGTTCAAGGCTATCCTCAACTACAGAGCAAGTTAGAGGCCAGTGTGGACCACATGAGATCCAGCTTTCGTATGAGTTTGCTTATTTATTTATTTTTAGCATGGTATGAATATGTGACTCTAGATTACATCTCAACATGCTAGCAGAGTGGAGGTTCCAGGAAGGATTAGGCTCCTAGATGTGACGGGCAGATCAGCATCTTAGGTCGGCACACTGTGTCTTATTGAGGACCAGGTATAAAAAGCTAAGATGTAAAAAGTTAGAAGCCATGGCTCAGAAAGACTGCCAAAAAGTAAGACAAAATATGTTTAATGGGGGGTGGGGTGGGGTGGGAAGAAAAAAGGGTACTTTCAATACTGATAAATCTATAATTCATTTTAAAGGAATTATTGGAAAAAATGAATTATGCTGGGGAAGGAAAAAAAAAAACCCCAGAAGCAATTCCTATCCTTTCTAAAACACAATCCAGTGCCTGCCTGAAAGGGTTAAGGCTGTGTGTGCACTATAAATATGTATTATTCTTCTTTCAAAAGGATAAGAAAAATTTCCTCTGCACGCATGAATTTCAGATGGCCGAGCAAACATGCAGATATGGCTAGGACCCATCATCTTAATGAGGATATGGTAATGATAATGATTTTTTTTCCCTGACCCGTTTATATATGATTGAAGCCTAGAGGTTTTGATTTTATTCTAAGACATGCCTAGGCCCAGGGACGGTTACTGCTGTTAGAAGCATATGGACCTAGTGACAGGAGCATCAGCGAGGCCTTAAAGTGGGCCCAGGGTGAAATCTTTATTACGAGTGATAAATAGACAGGCCTTGCCTAACGCTGCAATGTCAGTGACAATGCATTTTAACTGTCTTTATTTTTAAGAGTGCTGCCAGGTTTTAATTACAGATTGAACAGTTATTTGCAAATGAGTACTTCTTCATTAACAAACCCAAACCATAATAATAAACAATTCCCTGTTCCTAAACGGTACACCTGACAGCAGGAAGTTAAAGAGCAGTGCACACACGCGGTGGTCCCATGGTAGGGAATACAGCCCATACAACGTAAGCCCACCATCTCACACCGACGTGGTGTGGGGAAGTGGGTCCCTCCTTCGCCACATGGGTCTCTTGCTGGAATGAACTCAGGCCGCTCGGCTTGGCAGCAAGCCCTTTACCTTCTGAGGCATTCTGCTCGCCCTACCTTGGACATTTTTGGGAGAAATAAACATCCAAGGTAAGAGCACACAACTATATTTTTTTTCTGTTTGTCCAGTTTTTGAAACAATGCCTGCATCATAACAATTCTTAGTACTTCCTGAATGGTGAATCAGCCTTTAGTGGGTATATGGTTCTGTCTGAATCTGAACCATGGAACATTAATATTCTGAAAGGTCTCTAACTTGGACTCTACCCAGTGGTATATTTTTTCCCTAGAGGGTTTGCTTTTGTAATTTTTGGTAAGGGTCTTAGACAATGTCCATCTTTCGGTTAGTGCCTATGATAGAGGGAGGCTGCAATAACTGTCCTGTCCATGGAGCTCTCTGGGTTTCAGATTCGCCTCCCCTTTGCTGCCTGCACCTCACAGAATCAGAGACTCCAAGCATCTCTGCTGAAGGCTGCTGTGTGAGAGACCCCGCTTGACACCCAGGCTCCTGTAGATGCTTTCAGCATCCCATACGGCATTCTCTTCATTTGCTACTCATATATGTATCTAGAGCAACACAGAAGGCAAGAGCAAAGATTCTGTAACAGTCACTAATGGCACACATCCTATCAGTTCAGGCAAGCCTAAAATGATGGGGAATGAAAGAAGGAATTCCAGCATCATTCCCTAATTAGCTGAGAAAAGTAATTAAAATAGCTTACTAAAGAGCTACATATAGTTGTGTACTTTTGGTTAGTTTATAGTATCAAATAGAGAACTGCACATGTCAAAATGCTAACTAGGAAAACCGTTCCAGTGAGATCTTCTTCTCACGCTGTGCTTCTATCATGAAGAATCTGAGACTGACTACCTTACTTTAAAATTTTCTCACAGTTCTGGACACCTTGACATCTAAAGTCCAGGTGGAGAAGCTGCCCAGGGCCTTCCCACTGTGTTACACCATTGCAGAAAGCGGACAGGCCAAGAGTTCCATGTAAATGTTAAACACCACCCACTTACAGGCTTATGTTTTTCAATACTCAGTGCCGTTTAGGGAGGCTAAGGAAACATTAGGAAGTGGGGCTCAGCTGAAGGAGGTGGGTTGCTGGGCAGCATGTTATAGTGGTTTACAGTCTGCCCTGTTTCTAACCTGTTCTTTCTCTTGGTCTGCCAAGATGTATACAAACAGCCCCATGGTCCTGCTGTCCTGCCTCCTCTGCCATGATGTACTTCCTAGTAAGAATATCCTTCACCTCGGCCTCAGAGAAAATATGAGAGTGATACTGGCAACTACGTATTCTGTGCTCCTTAGGCTATGACCACCCTCCTGATGAATGTGCCTGTGAAATCATACTGTCTTGTTCAGGGACCAAGAAGACTCACAGTGAGTTGGAACCATTCCCAGGACTGCCTACCCTGCTGGAAACACACCCTGATATGGCAGAAGCAGCCTGTGACCTGAGCAGAGTCAGGCTAGGTGCAAGCCCTGCTGGGCTGAACTGAGCTGGGCTGGTCCTCTTAGACTCTCATATCAAATGTATGGAGAACCAGTTCCACTAACGCATGTGAACCTGTCAGTATGTATGTATATGGTATGTCTGTGTGTGTGTGTGTGTGTGTGTGTGTGTGTGTAAGATAGAAAGAGAGAGAGAGACGGAAGAGAACTTGCCTCACTATGTATGTAGCACTGGCTGGCCTAGAACTCACAACATAGATGAGAATGACCTTGAACTCACAGAAATCCACTTGCCTCCTAAGTGCTGGGATTAAAAACATGTAGTTCCATGCCCAGCTGATGCCATCTTTTATCACACTGCAGCTGCTAGATAGAGGAAGGTTGTTGGTTTACATATGACATTTAATTTTAGTCAAAAGGCTGATTGGTCATAGTTGTTGGGATAGTGATGTCATGTTGTAACTGGCAAGGTACCTTTACAGCTTTTTTTCTTTTCTTTCTATCTATCTTTCTTTCTTCTTTTTTTTTTTTTTTAAACCAACTCCTCAGGCTCTGGTTTTAATATTATTAATGTGCATAAAATATTCTTTTCATAAAACTATATTTGCATATAGAAAAAAAAATCCATGCCTAGGAACTAGAGAGATGGTTCAGTGGTTAAGAGCACTGCCTGCTCTCAGGGGATTAGTTTAATTCCCAGTACCTATGTAATAGCTTACAGCCATTTTAAATTTCAGCTCCAGGGGATCTGATGCCCTCTTCTGGTCTTTGATTTTACACATACACATATGCACATACACAAAAATAAATAATAAAGTACATCTTTAAAAAAACCCCACAAACAAATGCTTACATCTTAAATGGTTCTCTTATTGTGTGTTCTTCAATGAAATTATTATTACTTTTCTTCTAAACATACATGTCAAGAAAGACTTCCATTTAATGTGTTCACTTAGCACATAATAACACTAAGTGTTTTACTAATATAATTAAGTTTGGTGCTCAATACCACTTCAACCTGGAGGCTCAAAGACACTGAGTCCCACAGTATCCCCCTGCTCCCATAGCTGCTAGGTGACAACTACACTCACCCTCTCACCCGATAGTCCGACCATGCTACATCCTCACGTTTAAAGTCACATTATGGTTATAAAGAAACATTGCAAATGCGTAATTAATCCCGGGAACCTGATCATTACAAATAGCTGGTGAGAGCTTAAAATGATTTTTTTTATTATTAGATGACCTTTTATAAACCAATATGAAATATTCATGTGAAGAGATAAATATCAAGTGACACCTTGACAGCCACCAAGGGATCAAAGCCACAGCATGGCTAAGATGGTGACTTTTATACTTCACTCATTTATTAGTAATTTAAATCTGCCTAGTCTCCAAAGGTGGATAAACTGGTATATAATAAAAAGCACACATACCATGTAGCCTTTGAAAATGAAAATAAAATAAGAAATCTTGGAGAAAGAGCAGAGGCTAACTGTACTATTAACCTGGTTTAGACCTAAACCTAAGCTAGGCCCATGCAGTTGAACATGGCATGTGCCTCAGAGCTTCATGGAGCTGAAGAAGAACCTCAATGTGACATTGATGGGCTCCATCCTTTCAACATGGACATGGAAGGCCAATGAGTGAGAAAAACTGACTTATAATTCTAAATAATTTAGTCAGCTGATGATTCAGTCAGCAGACCCATTTTATCATCTCAGCCTCGGTAAGCATTTTGTATGAAGAGCTGCCCAAGAGATGTCAAAACAGAACACTAAAATACATTGCTACTTCGAAGTGTTTCTGGCTGGTAACAGCACTGTACTGACATCTCAGGGGGCCATCATTAATGGTCAACTGGATTAACACTCTCCTAACGGGACTCTCAACCCTAGTTTATGTCTCTCTGATCTGTTTTCCATAATCCATCCAAGAAGATATTCTCAAAACTCAAGTATGGCCACGTCACGCTTCTACTTAAAGCCCCACAGTGGCTCCCTATACGCACAGAAGAAAGTCCAGCACTTTACGTTGCCACACAGACTCTACTTTAGTTTTCATATGAGTGCACACGAGGTCAGATAATGAAGCTGTTATAATTTATTTAACAACTTTCCTATTAAAAGACATCTGGCTTGCTGCCAGTTTTTGACTATTAGCAATAACAACGCATGCCTCTTTGGATTTGTGGGTGAACATTTATCTAGATGGGGAATTATCAGGAGGAAAGAATATTTCAGTCTAGCTGCTTTCTATAGCAGCTGTGCCAATGTATTCTTTCTTAGAGAGTTTACAGGCGCTTTCTTTTTTTTACATCAACAGTATAAAGTATCAATTTCAAAAATACCACAGCCCCACACACAACCACAATCTTTGCTGACATAAAAGGTCAAGTATTTGTTGTAATTTTTACGCATTTTGACTTTGCCTATTTTTCTACTGAGTTACAATGATTCAATTCCTCCTTTGCTGCTTATCTCTAACTACATCCTGTTATTTCTTATATGAAATCTGTACTATTTCATACTAAAATTTACCAAAAGTCCCATTGGCTTTTCGATGAAGGCTATCAAGTCTACAGAATGATGTGGGGATGTTGATATTATCATAATACACTGTCTTACCCAGGCATAGACTTACACTTTATAATTTCATTTACATATCATTTATATTTTCAGCTATTTATCACCTTTCATCATAAAGGCCTTGAATATTTCTCTTTCTTCCCTCTACATTCATCCTAGTGTGGCTGTGTATGTGTAGGGGTGCATGTGTGTGATGTGAGCATGTGTGTCAGAGCCATGGCATATGTGTTGAGGCAACTTGGGGGAGTAAAATTTCTCCTCCCGCTGTGTGGATTGCAAAGGTTGAACTGGGGTCATCTGTCCTGTTAGCCACCTTGCCTTTCCCTAATTTTTTTTTTTGACATATTTCTAGAGTATCTGCTTACTTAGGGCTCTGTTACCTTCAACATACCTGATCTTCTCCACTTCATTTAGATTAGCATTTCGGTTACTTTTTACTCTAAAAGGATCTGGTATCTGGATCACACTCATTTGTTTTATAATGGAACATTTTGGACTTCCTGTAACTGTATATGATCATATCAGTAAACTATATTAGATTAAAAGTTTCAAGATGAAAACTACTCCATGACTTTCCTGTCACCTTCCCAATACAGAGCGCAGAGCTTACTGCACACAGAGCCAATAAACAATAACGTTTAAATACTTGTTTGTGGGCTATGTATGAATTTGTGCGTGCATACACACAACCATGTATGTACTGTAAAGTTTGCATGTGTAGGTAGGAGGGCAATCTGAAGGAGTCAGTTCTCTACTTCCATCATGAGGGTTCCAAGGATCAAACTCAGGGCATCAGGCTGGGTAGCCAGTGGCTTTACTCACTGACCCATCCATTGAGTAAACCCAACAATCATTTTTTTGGAGGGAAGAGATTTAAAATATTGATTCAGGAATTTCCTTTTAAATTTTGTAAAGAAGAAAAGAATGTAAAGAATAATAAAAGTCCCCAATTAGTGATACAAAATAACTAAAGACATGTGGCTCTTCCTTGTAATTTCAGGAGGCAGAGACAGATGGCTCATTGTGAGTTTCAGGGTTGGTGGGCTCCAGAGTGAGCCCTAGGCTAGCCTAAACTACAGAGTGACTCTATGTCTTTCCAAAACCTGAAAGCATTTTAAAACCCACAACAATCACATGTAAGCAAACAACTCCACGAACCCAAGCATAATAAGCCTGTTTCAGCATTTTCATCCCGTGTATACACTCCAGCAGGCAGAGTCTCCAGTAGCGCATCTTCTTGTCTCTACATGCCTATATAATACACATATCCCCAATACCCCCCGACACACATTCCCATGTTTATCAGACCTGCATAACCATTAGTAGGTTTGTTAACATTCTGATAGGATAAAGGGAAAGTGGTTTTTATAAAAAGCCCTCAAGTTTATGATTTATGCCTTTCAGTGAGGGAAAAAAATGTACTGGTGAAGAGAGCTTTGACCAGATTTGAAGCGATGCAAATGCTCAGTAGGTTTGCCAATTCATAGTAATTGTCTTCATGAGGAGAACATTGCACAGTGGTCTACTTCTCTGCTCTCTTTAATGCTCACGGTGTAGACCATCTTGTTTGCCTCTGCCACGTTACTTTTGTCTAAAAAAAACCCACCCCGAGCAGGTCTGGTTTCTCTAAATAAGCAGCCTCATCCTTGCTCCGCCCTGAGTTTGCCAACAGTCTTCCCTAGTGCAGATTCTGCTTTGTAGTCTAGTAGGTACGCCCAAGTTAAGTTAGCGCCTGTCTTGGGCAGGAAAGAGCACACTTAATATCTGTTTTGATTAAAAAAGAAAGAACGAAAGAAAGAAAGGAAGGAAGGAAGAATATTTAGAAATAGGACAAAGGTAAAGTGGGAGAAAAATAAGCAAGGACAGAGGAGGGAGGGGGGGAGAAGACATGAACATCAACCTCTGCTGGCTTTAAGATTAATATTTACCCGAAAGAAAGCCGATAAAAGTCTGCTATTTACATGGTCTGTGACTACCACAGTACATTAGACATTGTTTTTAATAGTTCTTTGAGACTACACTAATTTTTAAAATATCCCTGTTAGGCTTTAGAAACATATAGTGTGCTTTTATTTTTGAAATTGCTCCCTCTAAATGTTCCCAACTGAGGTGCATTGCATGGTGACTCGGAAGACAATAGTTCTGAGTCTAAGGAAGTAACTCTGTCCTCTGTGTGGCTGTCAGCGAGGTATTAAAGGCAATCCCACTAAAGAACCCAAGTGGATCTCCCTGTAGCTCCCATGTTACTTGTGGACATTTGTCCAAGTGGGTCACCATTCTAGGCCAGCTGTAGAAGCTCTGTGGTGTTTTCTATGGGCATGGTCTCCATAGGCTCACATATTTGAATGCTTGGTTCCTAGTTAGTAGAGTGCTTAGGAAGAATTAGGATGTTTGGTCTTATTGGAGAAAGTATGTCACTGGGGGAGTCTTTAGAGGTGTTTAAAGCCCATGCCAGGCTCTGTCTGTCTCTATCTCTTGCTTTGCCTACTGCTTGTGCATCAGATGTAAGCTTTCAGTTATTTTGACAGTGTCACACCTGCTTGCCTGCTGCCATGATTCTCACCATGATGGTCATGGACTCAGCCTCTGAAACTCTAAGCCAGCCCCTAATTAAATACTTTCATTTTAAGTTGCCCTGGTCATGGTGTCTCTTCACAGCAATACAACAGTAACTAAGACAGCCTTCACAACTATTCCACATTCCATCTCAATCTGGTCTCAAATTCCCTTTCTGAGCAGTAGGATGGAACAGCCACAGAACTGGTCATTCAGGCATGGGACTTAGCAGCAGGAGGAGATGAGAAGCCTGGTGTTAACTAAGATGGTCTCCAATCCCTCATAAAGATGGGCTGGTGTGATCACATCCATTTCACTGTGGTCACAACTGATCTACAAGGCTGTCTTTATTTTGTACTTTGTGCTTCCTGCAGGCAACTGTCATCTATGGCTACAGGTAGGATATACCCCAAGAACATCCCCACACCCATCCTGATAGTTTACAGGGTCAGTCTCTGCAAGTACTGTGTCAGTAACAACACTCCTATGAGCTCATGACTGCCATGGCTGTGCCATACCATTCTGCAAGGGCTATACCATTACATGTAGCATGTTAGCTAGGCTCTCTGCTTTGCTCACTCTCTCCCTATGTTTTCCTTTTATAGCCTTAAGACTGGCAAGAGCATTTTCTTTACAAAGTCTGAATCTAATACTCTGAAGCCTTTAATGGTCCCCTTTGTCTACACAGTGAAGTCTGACCATCATATGTCCCTATATTCCTGACTACTCTGTAATCTTGTATGTGATATCTCTCTTCTGACAATACAGAAGCACATGGTGTTCTCAACATGGTTAACCCTCATACAACAACTATTCTTCACACGTAGCACCATTCCATCTAATGTATCAGTTTGATTCCAACTAACAGAGCAAATGAGATCTGGGCACGCTGGCACACATCTGTAATCTCAGCACTCAGGAGAATGCAGAATCACCAGGCTGCAGGAGAATCATTAGGAATTGGAGGCTAGCCTCAGCTATATAACACATTAGAGGTCAGTCTTGTCTACAGTGAGACTTTGTCTTAGAAACATAAGGAAAACAAGCTAATGGAGGAAGCAGACTCTCTACCGAGGACTGTTCTATGGAGCTCCTATGTGACACAGGTAACTGAACATGCGCAAGACTCACAACACAAGGTCACTAAGGAGCACCTCTTCTATCATCTGCTTCAGGGTGTGCAACCATGAGCACAGAAGAGTTCATTTCTTCCACCTGAAGACCCACACTGTCAGGGCATGTATGGCTTCCTTTGGCCAAGTTCCCTAGTGAACCCGGATTCTGGAGGTCAGACACCCCTTCTTTTCAGCACACGCACAGCATGCTGGGCGCTCTTCTACCATCATCCAGCATGGCTTCCCTACAGGCACAGACGAGAGCCGTAGGTATGGGCCTGTGCTCTGTGCTTCAGGGTCTGGCCAGGACTTCTAGTGCAATGAAATTAAAAGTGTCTTTCAGAGAAAAGCACTGATGCCTACAGTTGTTCACTGTGCTAGCTTCTGTTCAGGGCTCTTCAGTGGGTCTGTTTAATATTTCTCCCAACTTAAAGCAAAACAAAGGTGATGGTGATTCATATTTGTGACAGCTTAGTAGACCTGCTCTCAGGAATAAAAATAATGTCATATTTCTATTATTGGCAGTACAGATATAGGTGACATCAGGAGTGGCGTGGTTGGGTGGAAATCCTTAGAGAGTACAATTGTTTCAATAAGCCAAGCCCGTTTTTCTCCTGAACAGGGCATGTAAGTAAAGGGCCATGGAAGTCCATGTGAGGTCAGTCTCACTGCTTCCAAAGGCCTGCTCAGTCTCTTTGTAACAGGGCGTTGTCCAGGAATGAAGTCTGTTGGTCTTGCTTCTGCATCTACCATGCACATCCTGGCTGCCTATGCATTTCTGTTTAAAAGGCAATCTTCAGGGGCTGAGAGGATAACTGAGGTGGGACGTGCTTGTCTTATACAGACAGGGACCTGAGTTCAATCCCTAGAATTCATAAAAAAAAGCCAGGTTATAGGATGATATATACTATCCTATGTATATGACATATACAGTATATGACATTTCTATTCTATAACGTATACTAGGAACATATCAGCGTTCCTGACCCCAGCACTGGAGAGGCAAAGCCAGGTGCCTACCTCAGAGCTGCCCTCTCCCCACTCCCCAATGACAGATTCCATCTCAGTAAGAGTTGGATAATACCTGAAGAGGCTGTCTTCTGGCCTCCATAGGTGCATCCCCACCCCCACATGTATGTGTACTTGTACTCACACATAAATGTGCACATGAACACAATATTAAAAATGAACAAGCTGAAGTGTGTTCTGAACCCATGATGATGAGAAAAACTGATCATCACTATAGTGCTTCAAGGCTTAGTGACAGCAAGAAACATAAGGCAAAACGCTTTGCCATCACACAGGCCTGGGTTGTGGGACACCAGGTGATGGTGAGGATGAAAGTCAAGGTTCAACGGCTAGTAAACAGCAACTTTCTTTACACGGTCAAGACAGATGTCTCCCTCAGGGTAAAACCCCAGAAGGCACAGGGCACTCAACCTCAACTGGTACAGAGGGAAAATGTGGCCAGGGGAGGCCTTTGTATGCTAAGCTAAGGCTCCAGCTTGCTACAGATCAGAGTAGCTACAGTGGGGTGTTAAGGGTGGGTACTGGTTAGGCTAAACTCTGTTTTGGCTCAATTCTAAACAAGACTAAAACTAAAGAAAAAAATGTTCCAAAATCTGGTTCTTTTTATTTCATGAACAAGAACAATAAAAAATATTTAGTGTGTAGTGCCACAATCATGCCACAACAGAGATTCTGATAGAGCACATCTATCTATCTATCTATCTATCTACCTATCTAATATCTATCTATCCAGTCAATCATTGTCTGTCTGTCTGTCTGACAGGGTTCCATATAGCCAAGGCTAGTCTTAAAATTGCTATGTAGTAAAAGAAGGTGGTCTTGAATTTCTGATCTTGTCTCTACCTCCCAAGTGCTGGTATTACAAGCCTGGGCTACCATGCTTAGTTAGAAAACCCTATTAAAGAATCAATTTAAATGGACTATTTTGTAGTGTGTATATGTGTGTATTTGTGTGCATGTGAGAGTATGTGTGTGTTTTAAATTATGCCTGCAGATTGGTAAAAACATCCTTCGGGACTAGTATTCAATAGAGCAGTAATTAGGAACAAGGGAATAAATCATTCTGGGGCCATAATTAAGCCAGAGCTGGAAGGACAATACTAGGGGTAGGGAATCCAGTTAATAATGAGGATAGCAGCATCATTCTGAGAACACAAAGCATATGAGAACTCAATTCCACACACTTAAAAAATATCTGTAGATCAGAAGTCTTCGCAGAATTAGGAATTTTGGGTAGTTAGCAAGAGAATCTTAAGGAAGAATAGAAGTTCACTAGGGAGAAAAAGAAAAACTGGAAAAACAGAGAAAAGGTGACTTGAAATGAAGACTTTCTAGGCCACTGGCTTCCTAATGCTGCAAGCCCATAACACAGTTCCTCATATTGTGGCGGATCCCCAACCATAAAATTATTTTGTTACTTCTTTATAACTGTAATTTTGCTACTCTTATGAATCATACTGTAAATATCTGAAATGTAGGATATCTGCTATGCGACCCCAAAGGGGTTGTGACCCACAAGTTGAGAGCCACTGCTCTAGGCTATTCTCTCCAAACCATAGTGGCTCAAACCTGGCACTAGCGGGGTCTGATGCAGAGACCGAGCGGCTGAACTAAAGTGAGCAGCCATGGATGTGCGGTGTCTGCACTGCTGAGAGCCAGGCAGAGCTATGTGTAAAGCAGTCTCAGGGGGCTGAGGGTGAAGCGCCTAGGAGCAGCTACATCATCTATGGCGTGTCTATCCATCCATCCCAGCCACTGTTACAAAAAGCAGGGCTGAGCTGGGCTTTTGCAGGAGGTTACTTCAGAGTAAGCAAGCCCAGCGACATGAGGATAAGATGCTGAAGCTGAAAACACCAGGTGCCTTCTGTTGCCTCTATTAGAGAAATGCTCATTTTTATGACTCCTAGTAGATATGATTTTATGGGAAATAAGAAATCAACAAGAAAAGAAGATGCTGGCCATATTGCTGGTCTCTATGTGTCCCGAGTAAAGTATGCTTTGGAGCTTAATCCCCAGTGCAGGAAGGGGGGAGGAGTTTTGGTCATGAAGCTCCACCCTCCCAAAGCACTCATGCTTATTACAGAAGGGTTAGAGCTGTGGATTTGTCCCCCTGCATTTGTGCCTTTTTGTCATCTACCATGAGATGACACAACATAAAACACACTTATTTAAAGGGACCTTCTGATCCTGGGCTTTCCCTGCCTCTAACATTGTAAGAAATAAACCCTATGTTTTTTAAATGAATTAACCAATTTAGAGTGTTTTGGTAATAGCACAGAGTAGACAACAGCCACAAAACTGTTTTCCAGATTTGGGGGAGAAAACAATAAATCTAGGTTCACAATTTGTGTGTGTGTGTGTGTGTGTGTGTATACCTGTGGAAGTCAGAGATATGTCAAGTGTCCTCTACTATAGTCTACTTCACTAGTTAATTAATTTTAAAATGCCATGTGTCTGAATATTTGCCTGTGTGCTTGGTATGTGCATATATATAAACATGTGTGCACATGTACAAGCAGACTAGGGGTTAGGTTTCTTCCTCTATTACTCTTCTTTAGACACTAAGGCAGGGTCTAGCATGGAACCTGGAGCTTGCTGATTGGATGCTGTAGCTACCCACTAAGCCTTGGGGAGTTCTGTCTCCATCTCCCAAGTGCTAGGATCACAGGTGGGCTACCATGATGGCCTAGCTTTAATGGGGTGCCAGAGTTCCAAACTTGGTTCCTTGTGCTTCTGTGATTAGTGCTTTTCCCTTTGAACCATCTCCTCAGCTCTCTTCCTTAGCTTGTGAGACAGAGCTCACTGACTGACTAGATTGGCTGGCCGTAAGTCTCAGCCACTCTCCTGGCTCAGCATCCTAGCAATGGACTTAAGGCAACACCTGTAAAAGTGATGGGCATTTTCTGTGAGCGAGAACCCTGATGAGCCCTAGTCTAAGAATCTTTTTTAGAGTGAATAAATCAAAGAATTTAGTGAGGCTAGTAATGTTATCGCCAAACAAATTCAGAAAAAAGATCTAAACAATAAAATATGTCTTCACCAATGTTTTGGAAAATATTTGGGGGGGGGGGGGTAAGGCTATAACCATGACAATCCAGTGTAAGCAGAAGACAGCTGTTCAGCATTACAAGCCATTCTAGTCTCCACAGAGGCCCGGACTGGCCCCAGTGTGATTTTTTGTGATAGTAGTCAGACTGAATCTTAAAGAAAGGCTCAAACTGCCTTCGTGAATTAGAGTCACTCATATTTCTAGAGTTTGATACAAGCTCTTCCTTTCATATTAAGGCACAGCTCAGTCTTGAGCCTCGACTTCCCTCAATGAACATGGTTTCAGGGAAATACCGGCCCAGATGAACTGCAGCAGTAGGTACTGTCTGCGCTCCTACTAAGCACTGACAGCTGCAGTCAGTGCCCGGATAAGAAACGGCCCTCAGATTCTCCATCAGAACCTGCTTCTCGGATTCTCCATCGGAACCTGCTTCTCCTTTGCACAGAGACTGAACTTCTTTCCAAACGTGTCTCTCACTAGGAAATGACAACAATTAGGAGCCCTCTGAGATTTAAAATCTGAAACCTGAATTATTAAGCCTTAATAAAAGCCTAATAAATTCCTTTCTGTGTTATGTCTGCTTAATTACTCCGAGCCCATCAGGGGAGCAGTAGAGAGTTGGAGTTTTTTATGTTAGCTTAACAGAAGAGTGGATTTTGAGGATTTTTTTTAAGTTTTATGTTCATATTTAAAGCACATATACTAAAGCATTATATGTCTGAAGTGCAGGACACTGCTATAAACATATCCTGTGCATAAATTCTCTTAATAGATACAACATGGCTTTTCTCAGAACTGGAGCATTAGTAACTTCATTCTTTGGTTGATACACTGTACCTTCGAGAACTACAAGTTTAACATTGTCAACAGAGCACAGGTGATTTAGTGATAAACAGTGGTGTTTATCTGCTACTGCTTAAAAACAGGAAGCAGGAATTTTACGTTTACTGTGACAATATTAATCTTATGCAATACTTTGAAGGGAAGAGCAACGAAGCCTTGAGTGGTACAGAGGGGAGGCAGGTTTTCATCACGAGTCTGACCAGGAACACCAGTGACATGCTTGGGCTGAGTGCTTGTCCCTGGAGAGCATCTTCCTTCACACCAACACCCCTCTCTCACTGCCACATAGAAATTTTTGTGTTTAAATAACTTTCAGGCTTTCTTTAACTTACGCTTTAAAAGTGCTTCAGAGTCCCCTTCCCTTTGTCCTGTCTCCCTTTCTTCTTTGCTCTTCCTTCCCTTCTTTTCCTGCCCTGAATGTTCAACCTAAGGCCTCCTGTATGTTAAACAAGCAGGTGCTCCAGCACTGAGTTATATATATATATATATATATATATATATATATATATATATATATATCAGTCGACTTTCCCGATGGCTAGCCACTGTTAAACTGTAAACGCTCACAACATAGACTCCATCGTTTTCCTCTTCTCCAAGTGCAGTTATAATGAAAACAGGGAAGCTGCCTGGCAGGGGCACCAGCGAGCCTAAGCATGTTCAGGAAAGTCAGGGAAAGGTTCTCTGAGGAAGCCTCAGAGATGCAGTCTAATGGTGACTAGAGGTCACCAGGCAGGAAGAGCCTTCAGGCAGAGGCTGGCTGTCAATGAATGACACGTGGGGACTGAAGGTACTTGTTTACAGGTAAGAACTTCCTGGCCGGGGAACAGCTACCCACTGACCAGTGTGAGAATGGATGCCTAGGGCAGCAGAACTTCGGGCGTGTCTGTGAGGACGTGAAAGGGTTAACTGGGGGTGGTGTGTGCAATGCTTCACCTGGGGTTACCATCCCAAGACCTAGAGTCCTGGAGTAAAAAGGGGAAACAGCTGAGAGCTGGCATTTGCCTTCCTTTTATTACTAGTCTCCAGAGATGTGAGCAGGCGGGTGCCACAACCTTCTGTCACCGCAGAGGTGCCTTCCCTACTTGGATGGCCTTTATTTCTGGAAACCATGGATAAAATAAACCTCTTCTTCAGACTACCTACTGTCTGGCACTTGGTCATGGTGACAGCTAGGGGACCTATGAGGAGGTCGCAAACACTGCCTGGCCTGTATCCAACCAGGAGCTTCTCACCATGGTGGATCTCTTTCCACCTGAACAAGAAGTTGGATTGTATCTGGAAATGCATTTATGATTCTCAATTCTACCATACTCATTTCCAACAATACTTCAGAAATGAACTTTATGATAAGATATAGAGGTTATTGAAAAATATTTTTTAAAAATTAAGAAAAAATGAGTCGTAAGACCTAGATTAAGGCTTTAAGTAGACAATTATCAAGTATGCTGACAATGATTAAAGCAAATATATTTGAAACATCAGTTGTCATAACAAATCTGTATAACGGAAAGCCACACCATGTATAATTAGGAATATAATTACAAATATATAAAACTAAAAATACATAATTAGTTCATGTTTCCAACTGAAAAAAAATGACAGAAATTGAAAACAATAAGTTAAGTGGTAATTTCATGCAAATGTTTAGTTATTATAAAGGATGAAGTATCTCTACTTATCTCCATTACATTTCTCAGATTAGTGAACCCTTGCTTGTTGGCAGTGATGGAACTGACATAGCTGCTGTGTTGAGTCTGCAGTTCTATGGATACCATCACACAATGCTAGCTTGTGGATCCTCAAGACTAGAGAAATGGATATGTGCAAGAAACTACAGCGATTCCTAACACAGCATTCCTGTCTGTGGCTTGGGAGTAACCCAGCAGGGTATAAACCCACCATGGCAAGCTCTGGCGAGGGTGCTGACCAGTGCTGCGCCGTTAGCCGGCTCACAGGCTTTCCTGAAGCCTGTTTGAGTTGCCTCCAATTCCGAGTAAAGTGTTAGCAGCCTGGGACCCTGCAGAGGCTGGAAGCTGAAGGCAATGACACCAAGGGCTTTGACATCCTGCCACTGGAGGTGGAGGACAGAACAGGCTGAAGTAGACAGAAGTAGTAGCATGGCTTACTACACTGGGTCTGTAAGTGTCGCCAGATGCCAAGCTTGGTGTGGGATGGGAAAGAAGGAAGAAGAGAGAGTTTCCTGTCCTCGCTGAGGCAGGCATGTGTGAGACCAGGGGCAGAGGCCTTCTGCACACATGGAGGATGCAGTTCAGTCACTCATGTAACTTAAGGTGTGCATGGGATTTACAGAGGCTGTGTCTAGTGTGCATGCCTCTTACAAACACATGTCAAACATAATGCTTCTACATACGTATGACGTATAACTGGTCTCCTGGGCTGACAACACATGATGATAAACCAAAAGGAAAGCTTAATACTTAAAAAGAGTCTAAGATGAACTTATTAAATATTAAATATTAAACTTGCTAAGTAGCACATTGCCTTGCCACTGCTACCCATAGCACATTTCCTTCACAAATGAACAAGCACACGCACACATAGATTTTTGACTGTGAAGGTGTAATTCACAACAGAAGGATGTTGCTTATGGAGTGAGAATTGAAACCGAAGTCCCTCTGGGTACATCCAGGTGCTTGGCCAGTTTCCCCACAATGAGGCTGGGCAGTGTGCTTGACTTTTTCAGGGACTGATTCCCATAAGGTCAGTTTAGGTGACAGATCACATCGGCAAACATAAGGAACCCACCTGACCCAGCCAGGCGGTTTGCTCTTCCCGGTGGTGTTTTTGACTCACCTGCTTGTATTACTTAAGACTACTCTCTACCAGGAGTCAACACAAAGCACAGCCCTAGAAACAATCACAACCCAAACTAAGACTCTGCACCAGCCTGTGGCCTTGTGAGTGTGTACTACATAACTCTTGGAAGAGCTCCTTCCAAAACAAGGCCAAGAATACACATACCTGCCTTGCTCCCAGGTGACCAGGGTCTACTGGCACCTAAGAATCCAACCTTAAAAATGCTTGGTAGTCATGACTAAAACCAGCCAACCCGTGCTGTATTCTCTCCTGAGCTCACATCTCCTTTCCACATGGCCTCGTTCTGAGCCCTCTGTCCCACAAACAGGCTCAAGACGCTTTCCTCTCTTCTCTTTTTACAGAAGGAATTAATGTTCACTTTGAAAATTTTCACCGAGAGCTGGTTTTTTGAGAAAATCAGCAAGATAGACAAACCCTTAGCCAAGCTAACTGAAAGGAACAGAGACAGTATCCAAATTAACAAAGTGAGGACATTAAAGAAAAAAATAGGTCTTACTTCAAAAGCCAAAATTGGAAAATCTAAATGAAATGGATGACAGATTTTCTAGACAGATACAAATTACCAAAGTTAAATCAAGATAAGGTAAACTATCTAAATAGTCCTATAACCCTTAAGGAAACAGAAGCAGTCATTAAAAGTCTCCCAACCAAAAAAAGCCGAGAACCAGATGGTTTTAGCCCAGAATTCTACCAGATTTTCAAAGAAGAGATAATACCAATACTCCTCAAATTATTCCACAAAACAGAAACAGAAGGGACACTGCTAAATTCATTCTATGAGGCCACAGTCACCCTGATACCTAAACCACACAAAAACTTTACAAAGAGAATTTCACTCTAATTTCTTTTATGAACATCAATGCCAAAATACTCAATAAAATTCTCATAAACTGAATCTGAGAACACATAAAAAACATGATAAAGTAGGCTTCATCCCAGAGATGCAGGAATGGTTCAATATACTAAAATCCAGCAATGTAATCCATAATATAAATAAATTGAAAGAAAAAATTGCATGATTATCTCATTAGATGCTGAAAAAGCCTTTGACAAAATCCAACACCCCTTCCTGTTAAAAGTCCTAGAGAGATCAGGGTCACAAGGCACACACCTAAACATAAATAAAAGCAATATACAGCAAGCCAATAGCCAACATCAAACTAAATGGAGAGAAACTTAAAGCAATCCTACTAAAGTCAGGAAGAAGATAAGGGTGCCCAACCTCTCCCTCTCTATTAAATCTACTTGAAGCTCTAGCTAGAGCAATAAGACAACAAAAGGAGATTGGAAAAGAAAGGAAGAAGTCAAAGTATCATGATTTGTGGATATGATAGTAAACCTAAGTGTCCTCAGAATTCTACCAGAGAGCCCCTTCAGCAAAGTGGCTGGATACAAAATTAACTCAAATAAGTCAGTAGCCTTCCTTTATACAAATGATGAATGTAATCTCTTTCTAAGAAAGAAATTACAGAAACAACACCCTTCACAATAGCTACAAATAATATAAAATATCTTGGTGTAACTCTAAGCAAGCAAGTGAAAGACCTGTATAACACGAACTTCAAGTCCCTGAAGAAAGAAACTGAAGAAGATGTCTGAAGACAGAAAGATTTCCCATGCTCATGGCTCAGTAGGATTAACATAGTGTACATGGCCATCCTGCCGAAAGCAATATACAGGTTCAGTGCAATTACCATCAAAATTTCAACATGATATTTTTACAGATCTTGAACAGCAATTCTCAACTTCATGTGGAAGAATAAAAATCCCAGGATAGCTAAAACAATTCTGAACAATGAAAGAACTTCTGGAAGAGTCACCAACCCTGACCTCAAGCAGTACTGAAGAGCAACAGTGACCAAACAAAACAAAACACATGGGGGTATAGAAACAGGTTGATCAATAGAATCGAATCAGAGACCTAGAAATAAACCGTCACACCTATGGACAGTTTATTTTTGACAAAGAAGCCAAAATCATACAATGGGGGAAAAAGCATCTTCAACAAATGGTGCTGATCTAATTGGACCAGCATATCTGCATTTAGAAGAATGAAAATAGATTCATATTTATCGCCTGGCACAAAACTCAAGTCCAAGTGACTCAAAACCTCAACACAAAACCTGATACACTAACTAATATAAGAGAAGATGGGAAATAGCCTCGAATACATTGGTTCAGGAAACAATTTCCTGAACCGAACACCAATGGCTCAGGCATTAAGATCAATTGGCAAATGGGACCTCATAAAACTAAAAAGCTTCTGTAAAACAAAGGACACTGTCAATAGGACAAAAATGACAGTCTACAGATTGGGAAAATATCTTCACTAGTCTAGTATCTGACAGAGGGCTAATATCCAAAACATATAAAGAACACAAGAAGTAAGACTCCAACAAACCAAATAACCCAATTTAAAGATGGGATACAAAGCCAGAGAATTCTCAACTGAGGAATCGCGAATGGCTGAGAAGCACATAAAGAAATGTTTAGCTTTCTTAGTCATCAGGGACATGTAAATCAAAACAAGAGATTCCACTACAGAGTAATACTGATTTAAAAAAAAAAAAGTTGGTGTTGGTATAGAAATAGAGGTATGTAGAGTGGGCCAGCAGGCCAGGAAAATGAATGGATATCTAAATGGATATCTGCACCTGGCAGAGTGTGGGGACATCTCTAGAAAGTGCCAGAGACCTGAGATGGGGGAGGCTCCCAGGAGTTAATGTGAGTGACCTTGGCTGAGATTTATAGCAGTGGAGATATGGAACTTGAAGTGACCATCTCCTGTATCCATGCAGGATCCCTAGTGGAGGGATAAAGACACCAACCCACACACAAAACTTTCAACCCCAAGTTTGTCCTGTCTACAAGATGGAGCAGAGACTGAGGGAACGGCCAACCAGTAACTGGCCCAACTTGAGACCCATCCCATGGGTAAGCACTAATCCCTGACAGTATTAATGATACTTTGTTATGCTTGCAGACAAGAGCTTAACATAACTATTTTCTGAGAGGCTCCACCCAGCAGCTGACTGAAAGGGATGAAGAAGCCCACAGCCAAACATTGGATGGAGCTCCAGGCCTCTTATGGAAGAGCTGAAGGGCTTGAAGGGGACTGGAACTCCACAGGCAGACCAACAGAATCAATTAACCTGGACCCTTGAGAGTCCTCAGATGTAGCAGATGTGCAGCTCAGTCTCCATGTGGGTCTCTCAAATCTGTAGCAGGGGTGTCCCTTAAGCTGTCACCTGTCTGTGGAATCTGTTCCCGACTGAGCTCCCTTGTCTGGCCTTAGTGGGAGATGATGTGCCTAAACCTGCAGAGACTTGATGCACCAGGGTGGGGGTGGGGGGGATACCCAGGAAGGGATGTTTCCCTACCCTCTCAAAGGAGACAGGGAGGGAGGAGGGGAGGAAGGACATTGGGGGGGGGAGTGAGGGGGAAAATTTTCAAAGACACAGGCATAAAAATGAAAGCAAGATCACCTGTGTCTATATACAACTTTTACTAACATCATGCTATATTATTTACCAGTCTTGGTTTTTCTAAGTAAATGCATGCTATTACTGTGATAAAATTGCTATCAAACATACAGGCTATAATAGTTTAATTTTTGACAAGTCAATAAAAATTTCTTTAAAAATCCTTATCATTATGACATGATTAATTGACTACCTGGTCCTGTACTATACAAATGTGGTATGTTTAACTTATCACCTACTACCGACCACTTAGACTGTTACTCACATTTGATTCTTATTAATTGTTCTGTGATGAGCATCTTGCAGATGCATGTTTACTCGGCCAAGACTTACTGTATAATATATTCCTTAGCACATTTGGTTAGCTTTGATTTGCCCTTCTTATGGTTTATGAAATTTCTTTCCCAGCAGACTAATTACTAATGCATGGCAAATGGGTCACTTGAACATAATGAATAATCACCAAATTGCACAATGACTTATAAGTGAATTAACTAATTCATTTAACAAACCCTCATTAACCTTCTATACGTGCTAGGGACAGGGGATACAGCAGGCAGGCAGTTCCCTGCTCTGAGAGCTCTTACTTTCTCTATGGAAGGGTGACCATAGCTTGTGCAGGAGGAAGGCGCGCCAGTGTGTGTGTGTGTGTGTGTGTGTGTGTGTGTGTGTGTGTGTGTGAGAGAGAGAGAGAGAGAGAGAGAGAGAGAGAGAGAGTGAGTGTGTCCCGCTAGGCTGTCTGGCCACCTCTTGCAGGAACTTCTTGCAAACCTTTCTCACCCTCCCTTCTGACCCCCAATCCCTACATTTCCTATTTCTCTTTCTAGCTTGAGCTGAAGTAAAACAATCTTTCATTTCAAAGTTCCCCTCCTACCTAGAAAAAGAATCGCTATTGAATGATATCAATTTCTTAAAACTACTGCCCATGTAACACTAACCCTGATTACAAAGTGATCAATCCTGGAAGAGAATTAGGTTAAAAAAAGGCGATCATTTAGGGAAAGGTTTTCTAAGTATTTTTTAAAAATCTGATATTCAATATTTTCTAGCTTATGAGTATTTGAATTATAATATTTTCCATGATTAATTTTAATTTCAAAATTGGCCAGAAGTGAACAACTTAAATTTTTTTTTAAATGGAAACAATCAAAACCAGCTATTATATTCTAAATAAACTTCATCACCCTTGTATTTTACTATTTTACAGTGTAGCACTTGTCCACCACTGAAGGTTAACCACTTTTACAGAATGATTTGCTTCTGTACCCTAGAGGCAAATGAACAGAGCTTCCTCTGTCTAAGGAGACCTGGCTGCAGCATGGCTTGAGAACGAGCTACGCACCTTCCTTAAAAGAGCAAGTGCAGAGGGATCAGAAAGCACATCAAGACTCTCATAAAACTTTGGTCTTTGTAAATTCAAGGTGACCCAGACTGAGCCAGAAAAAAAACCTGGCATATACGTGATGAATTAATTAAAAATAAATTAATGTATTTGTTTAGCGTGCATACTGAATATCTTACATAAGAAACGAGGTTAGAAGAAATAGGCAATACTGAGCCAGTTTTACCCCTGATAATTAATGAGTTTGGGTGCATTTTTTCTTTATATTCAGCTGTACGTCAGGGTGAGTATGATGGTGCATGCCTTACAATCCCAGTACAATACTCAGTACAGACAGGAAGAGGGTGGGCTCAGGCTGGGCTGTAGAAGGAAACAGCACTTGAAGAAGGAACATGTGTTTCCCACTAAGTAAGGTCTATCATATGGATATCTCTGTTTATATAGAAATATGTATGCGATGTCTATTTGATTACCCACTGAGTGGGTGTATATAAAACACTTTAAATTTTTACTAGTATTTAATCTCCAAGCAAACCCAGCAAGAAAAAGTACCTCATGATTTCTGTGTTGGAGATGAGGAAGCTGAGGCTCAGAGCAGCAGAATGTCTGGCCCACAGTCAGTGAGAGTCAGGATGAGGAGTGAAGGCAGGTGGGGGCATCACTAACCTCAGCCGGCCAGGGCAGCCCAGCTGCCTTCCTTACATGACTTTAAATATCTAGAAAACCTAGATCATCTTGGTCCTAACTTGTCCCTATTTTTTGCTCTTCTGACTTAAGTATACACAGGGAACAAACAAACAAACAAACAAACAAGAACAAACACCCAAAACCAAACCTCAAAACACCTAAAGCTAAATATTGGCTACTTTTCATTCCTTCCCCTTCTTTCTTATTTAAAAATTTAAAAGTTGGACTTACTACTTTCTTTTTATGTATGAGTGGTTTTTTTTTTTTGCACATATGTATGTGTACCATACATATGCTTGGTACTCACCCACAGAGGTGAGAAGAGAGCCTCAGATCCCCTGGCACTGGTGTTAGCGATAGTGGTGAACCATTATATAGGTGCTGGGACTCGAACCTGGGCCCTCTGTAAGAACAACAAGTGCTCTCAACCTCTGGGCCATCTCTCCAGCTCTTCTGCTCTTTTTCTTATTTATGATAAGTATACAGAAATCCTTACCTTTTTTTTTTAAATTTTATTACAGAGCAGTTAGATCTATCTTTCACAGTCTGCTTCCTTCTGGTGGCCTCAGGTTCTAACTGTGCACTGAACTGTTTATTAAGACTATGTTCTAAGAAAAGCCAATTCCATTTCTAGGTGGAATTTTGCTGCTAGCTTAGAGGGCTGTGCCCATACATAATGGGCATGCAACATGATATGGTTAATAGAAAGCACTGCTGCTCAAGATTAATCAGCTGCTACAACAGAATAGAGCTACACTCACACCAGAATGGAGGCGGAAACAAAGTTCAAATGACAGTGAATTACTTCATTAAAGTCTTAAAGAAATCCATATGGAAGGAATTATTTTTCTTTGTATTTCAGAATTCATGCTTATAAATGACAATGCTTAATGACAAAAGATTCATATACCTCCATCCCTGCCAATGAGGCTGTCAATACAGATGACAAGTGTCAAAACACTATTAGAAAAAAAACCAGGTTAACAGTATAATTGGGGGCATACACAAATTACTAAATCATATATATCTAATTCAGATAAATGTGAAATTTCAAAACATCACCTACATCTGAACCAGTGCATATGAATTATTCACATGGCTTTATATAGTAGGAGGATTAAAAAGAGAAGAAAAGACTTAAGAATAAAATTTAAAATGGGGAAACTGGCTCTCAAACTGCTGACTTCCTAAGCCAATTGAGCTCCAATGTGTAAATGAGTGGGGATGTGTGTGCTGTCCCAATGGACTGCTGCAGTTTATGGTGGGAATGGGCATAGGAAGAGGCCTGGTGTGGGAATACTTTTTGGCAATGGTCAGAAAAAAATACAGGGAGATTGTTTCTTGAGAAACAGTCTTTGCCTTCAAAATGATTTTGCAGTGGGGTTCACAAGACAGACACTCAGGGGTGAGTGTGCTTGCCATGAAAGCACAAGAGCCAGAGTTCAGATCCCCAGCTCCCACTAAAGGCTAGGCAGGCAGGTGTGGGGACATGCCAGCCTTCCTCAGAAGACAGAGCCGGAATTCCTAGGGCAAGCTGGCTAGCTATGGCAGCCAAATTGCACTTTATGAACGTTCTCTCTCAATAAATATGGTGGAGAGGACTGAGAAAGACCCCTGATATTAACTTCTGGACTACATACATACACACACACACACACACACACACACACACACACACACACACACACACACTTCGGCGGTGATTGCAGGAGGACACTAAGCATACTACCGACACTCACAGAACATGCTTTTTTCATTTGGGGAAGTACATAACTCAGAAGGAGAGTTACAAATTGTATAGGCTGTAGGAGTAAGTGCTTTGTCTTGAGAGCTGGGACTTCCAAGCAGAGGACCCAGCTCAGTACCTGCCTAGACTGTAGAGGCTCTGGGTTTGATTCCTAGAGCCTCCAAACTGAAATAAAACAGCAGCTTATTAAGGGAGAGTGAAGACTGCCATTGTTGTAGGTGGTCCCTGACCTTGACTTGGTAAATGTTTGCTGAGTGAATGTTTGTTGAGGTAATAAACAGAACAGGATGCCTCCTAAGTAGCTTTGGCAGCCAAGAGCTAGTTAAGAGAACAAACTCTGGAGTTGCCTCTTACTCCTTGGCTCCATGCCTGTACCTACTGAGTGGCCAATTCACGGCTAGCAAATTAAGGACAATTAGAAGACAGCAGGCTAAATTGAGACTATTACTAAACTCTGCCACCTGAAAGCAAAGGGCAAGGTGTAAGACATACAGACTCCTGGGGGCAAACTGGCAGAGGTCCAGCCAAGGCCTGACACAAATGACAGTAGAGAGGAGCCTGCTTAAAAAAAAGACAGTCTGCAACAGAATGCCAGGGAGTCAAGGTTGGAGCACTGAATTGGGGGTGAGCAACAGAAGGGAAAGGGTACGGGTGTCTTCCATTCTTAGTGTTACTGAAGCCGGTCTTCTTCGTCCATAGCCCTTGCTGGTCCTGGACTTGCTCTGTAGACCAGGCTGCCCTTGAGTTCACAGACATCTGCCTGTGTCTGCCTCTGCCTCAGCTGGGATCAAAGGCATGTGAGATAACAACTATGTTAAAAGAGTGAATAGATCATCTTCAGTAAAGATAGCCACAGTTGCTCAACTCAACAGAGTGCGGAGCAAGTAGGATTTGGGCTTTGAAAATGGCAGAGATGAAGAGAATTGCTCTGTAGTGGGGAAAGTGGTGGGTGGTGCAGAGCTAGGAAAGTCAGGGTAGTTTTGATGGAAACTATGCTTTTCAAGCCAATTGTCCCAAGAACTGTGCTAGGCACTGTGGGAGATACAGAGACAGGTAAGATATGGCTCCCATCCACAAAGAGTTAAATAACAACTTTGGGATATTTCATGTGAATGCATGTGTGTGTGTGTGTGTTTGTGTGTATGTGTTTGTGTGTGTATGTTTGAGAACACCAGCTCTTCTCTAGTCTACCAATGATCACATCCACTATTTTTGATCCATTTAAATATGAAGTCATTTTCTGTTTTCCATGCTGAGGGCGACAGCGGATATTTGAGTTCTCTGGTTGTAGGACAAGTGGGAGTCCTGGAGATTTGGTGAACAAAACAAGTCATAGGCCTTGGCTGAGCCCGGGGTCGTTTTTTTAGGCGGACAGATCAGATTTTTGTTTTTAAATGGTCCTTTTTGCCAGCAGGTGAAACCTGGGGCATACACACGCAGCTGACGCTGTCTATGCACCCTGAGGAGGGTCTGAGAGGGAGGCCAACACCACACAAGCCATCCAGCTCCTCCTTTGGGTCCATCCAGCTTTCCTGTAAGTCTCAGGAGCTGGCTAGTCAGCTGACAGCATGGATTTTTATTGAAGAAATGCTATGACATTTGTTTTAAATGTCACATTTCTCCCCCACAAACTAAAAATAGCTTGTCACCATACCCCTACCCCTAATAAAACTGTTGGCTTGGAATGACATTGATAAGCAAAATGAAACGTATAACCTTTTCTCCCCTTTTCTATAAATGTTTTATTTATTCCCGAGTAACATTTTGTGTCTTTTGTAGGCTGAGATCAAAGGGACAGAGCAGTAAATTTTACTGTGCCAGTAGTCCTCTGCAGTATGGTGGGACTGTCATTTGTACAGCACGCCTCAGCCAGGCACGGCTGTCACTTGAGTAGTGATCTACTGACTGACAGAAAATATCTGTAGAAATAATATGTGCTCTCAGAGCCATGTGACATTTTATGAGCAGTTTGACTGTTTTCATTACTCTGATTTCAGTCTGGTGAGGAGGAAGTTGGAGCGCCTGTGATAGGCACATGCACAGCCTGCCAGGATGAAGCCGACAGGACAACCTTGAAATTGGGCTGCTGCATTTAATAAGACCATGTGGCAATTATCTGAAAGCATTTTAAATAGTAAGTTGAATGAACTGCATAATCTGATCAATTCTAAGGTCACCAGCCTTATTGATAAGAATATGCGGCTAACTGACAGCCTAAGTCCAAACTTCACAGAGACATGGCAGCCATTACAGGGCTTGCCTTCAATATCCCAGCTAGGATTTTTCTGGAGTGGGGTGCGTGAGGAGGGAGTCAGGTTGCTCACACTGGCCTCCAACATGCACTGAAGGCTGATCTTGAATCCTCCTGCCTTCACCTCCTAAATGCTGGGGTGATAGGCGTGTGCTACCATGGATGGTTTATGAGCTGCTGGGTAGGGAACCTAGGCTTTGTCAACACTAGGGCAATCAACCACTCTAACTGAGCACTAGCCCTAGTCCCTTTACGTTTTAAGAGTTAACATGTAGTTATTATGGGAAAATCTCCTTTTAGCAAGCTTTTAGAGCACACTGCTGGAAGACATGGTCTAGGGGTTGGACTTTTTATTTTAAAGCAAGGCAAATAAGAAGTAGCTATGTATTGTGTTTCTAAATACAACACCTTCTCTTTTCTTGTTCCTGGAAGAGTTCTACAGCTGCTGGAGGACATCTTTGGTCTCACAGCCTCTGGTGTGACTAGTCTCAGGTAATGGACTTACTACATCATTTCACTGATACATAGTTCAGATGACTCAAACCACATCCGGGTCAGAAATGAACGACTCAGCTGAGGGGTAGCTAGAGACACCTCCCCAGCACTCGTCTCTCAGGCAGCCTCCTGACTGTCCACGACAGGCACCTTTAGAAAGGCAGAACTTCAAATGTTCCATGAACTGCCTCTCTGCTGCCCAAGGTGTGCTGCAGAGCCTTCACTCTAATAAAGGTGTTGGGAGAATCTGAGGACCTATGAAGGCTTTGGGATGCAAGGTCCAAAGAAATTCACATCCAAAATACTACAAACAGACAAGATGCTTTCTCTGTGGTCTATTGATGAAGTAGTGTGTGTGTGTGCATGTGTGTGTGTGTGTGCACTTCCTACTTTGTTCTAACTCTCAGTCCCTCTAACTGACTACCACACTGTCAATCTCTTCTTCATCTGCATTTCTAATCCCCTAGCACCTATAAACATACAATTCCAACTGATGTTTCCCTGGTAGCAATAAAGCCAGTGTGCCCATGCTTCAATATGCAAAACTTCTATTCTAGGATTTAGTTGACTATTTGGCCTCCACCCTGCTCATTATTTCTGGCCACCAATCAATGATAAAAGTTTCACACACACAAGCATTTGTGCTTACTTTCCTCTCAATGCAGCTCACAGTGCATCTTGACTGCCCTTCCCCCATTTTTTATTATCTGTTATCATGGAATTTGTAATCAACATATCATTAACATTATTTTTGATACTTTAAAATTCTCATTTCTTTAATTTTGAAACACTATCAGTTTCTTCAAAAGGTGTGTGGCAATTATTACTACTAACAAATATAGAAGATTTATAATAAAAACAGTATAAAACTTTACCTATAGCTCAATAGTACTTTGAGTTTGTTTTATTCAGGATATATAAAGCATTAAAAATAATGCTTTTGGGCTGGGCAGTGGTGGCGCACGCCTTTAATCCCAGCACTTGGGAGGCAGAGGCAGAGGCAGAGGCAGAGGCAGAGGCAGAGGCAGGTGGATTTCTGAGTTTGGGGCCAGCCTGGTCTACAGAGTGAGTTCCAGGACAGCTAGGGCTACACAGAGAAACCCTGTCTCGAAAAACAAAACAAACAACAAAACAAAACAAACAAAAAACCTTCTGTATTTTATAAAATAATCATGCATTCTTTTGCATATATAGTCTGTCTGACATGAATAAAATTAGATCTTCTCCATGTATATGAGTGGATTTGTATGTGCATGTGTGTGCAGGTACACATGGAAGCAAGTAAGTGTATCTGCATGTATGTGCACGTGGAGGCCAGAAGCCAACCTTGGTTGTCATCAGTCAGGAGCCATTCACCTTGCTTTTTGAGATAAGGTCTTTCACTGGGGCCCAGGGCTTATGGATTGTTCAGGGCAGGCTGGTTAATAAGTCCTAGGCTCTTCCTATCTTGCCTCTCCAGCACTGGGACATAAACACACTTGGCTTTCTACCTGGATGATAGGGCTCACACACAGGTTCTCATGCCACCTCCCCATCCCTAGTCATTAAGATTTTTGCAAAGCTGGTGGTTAGCAACATCCATTAGATTTTATTTATTTACTTTTTTTTTTTTTTTTTGCTTAGAGCTGAATTAAGAATATTTTTCCAAACAAATGTAGCTATATAGTGAGGCAGAGAAAGAAAGCCAACTTTACAGTCATAAAAGTCAGAGTTTGACTCTGTGGTTCCTCAGTTAGGGCATAGTTCCTTTGATTCATTCATAAACCCTCTCGGATTCCTGCCTGCTTCCCCATCCCCCTCCAAAACAAAACATTTATTAACCAAAGCTTCCAACTGTGACAGAAATTACAGTCAGGTTAATGCTACAGATGGTGTAAAAATGCAATCTAAAAACATGATTAAAAACTCCGGAGCTAGGTAACTCAAGTTCCTCTCCGACATGGCTGACCAGACATCTGGGAGGAAGGAAATGCACATTTTTGGTTAATTAGTTTGCTTTTATCCATCCCTGTAATTAGAACATGCTTTTCCCCTACTTAAGCCTAAGCAGTCATTAGATTTAATAAACCTTTCTAGATTGTCATAAGCAAGAAAATGAATCAGTTAAAAAATAAGCACTAAACTGTATTAGCAATGTGATTGCAACATCATGGGGATAAAAGTATCTCTGTTTAATTATTAAAGACTAAGTACATCATCTCATAGCTTGTTACAAAAGATTATACAGCTCCTCCACTTCTTTTCTTCATGTTGGTTTATACAGTAGAAAACCCCTAATGTTACCTCCATAGGTTATAGCCCACCAAACAGAAGTGATTATTAATCATTCTTTGCAAAAATTAACCTAAAATTAGCTTCTTCTCAGGTCAGTCAGATTTTGCCATGGCAAAGGAGAGTGAGTGGCCTTGGTTGGAGCCCTGACTAGCGGGGAGGAACTGTGCTTCCTCCCAGGTTCTTGAGGACTGGTGACAGGAGGGCTGGTGACAGGAGGGCTGGTGACAGGACAGCCTGTGCTGCTTTTTCCATTCTTACATCTAAGCCTTTGAGTGGCAGCCTGACCTTCTCCTAGACAGTTCAACACGGCTGTCTACCACCCTTCTTACCCATTCCCCGAGTTCTCTAATTAGCTAAGATGGTAAAAAAAAAAAAAAAAAAGTTAGTTATGTACAGTGGCGCTGTGTTTTGGATGATCAAACTTTTAAAAAATGTTTTTAAAGAGAAAAGGTTATATACAAAGTCACAGATGAAGTTTCCCATGCTTCTACCTATTGGCTTTCTCTGCAGTGAAGGAAGTTTTCCTTTTGTTCTATGTCAAGAAACACTGGACTCTAATGACCTAATGTGTAAAAGAGCCAAGGTTAGTGCTCACTGGATTTTATGACCTCCACAGGAAAGTTGTGCTTGTTAGAGAGCAGGTTCTGTGGTGTTGACATGGATGGGCATGTCTCCTACACACCCTTGTGGATGTTTTCCTGAAGAAACCTTTGCTCATGGCTGATAGACCACCGGTACCTACAGGCTTGCAAAAGTGCAGCTTTGAGCCTGGACTCAATGAAAGAGGTATAGCAGAGGGCAGAAGCCTTGTTTATCTTTTCAGGGACATGTTCCCATGTAGCTGAGGCTAGCCTTGGTTTTCACTACATAGTCAAGGATGACTCTGACCTTCTGGTTCCCTGCCCAGACATGGCTTATGTGGTGATGGGGGCTGGAATCAAGAGCTTTATATATGCTCAGCAAGCACTCTACGGATTGGTCCATCTCTAGCTCAGGAGAGTTTAATTATAGGACAATAAGAACCGTGGGTAGGTAATCAGGTCAAAGAGAATCAGAGAAGACAGTCTCCCACTCAAACAACACTGCAGGGTCTACAAATGACACTACATATATTTTTCTACATCACAACTCACACCAATCAACAGAAAGGCAACAGGGTCTTTCTGTATTTATTCTGAGCTTAGCATGACTGTGGTTGGCAGCATAGACTGAGAAGGTCAGGGAGAGAATTTATACATATATACACATTCTTTGTGGGATGTGGAAGATGAACTCCACCTAATACACCTCCCCCCCTTCTTTAGAAATGATTGGCAATCCATGGCCACATTAGCCATATTACTCTTCTAGTTTCAGTTTAAAAACTCAAGAACCAGGAAATACATGTTGGAGTTCAGACAGATTCTGCACTCTGACACCCGAAGCAATATTTAATGAGTTTTTTTCTCACTTGGTACACACAGTCAGACCACTAATATGGAGGGATGATACCATGGTGGATAGCTAACCTGAGAAGTTCGTACCCTACCCAGTCAGTTTCACATGCATTTATTTTTGATTAAAAAGTGTTGCATTCCAATCCACTTCACCTTTCAGAAATACACCTCTGGTTGCCCACTGGCAACAAATGCTAGCACACTGTAGGCTCAGCCACAAAGTGGCTGAGAGATTTCAGACGGAGACTTAGCATCTCTAGCCTGTGTTGTGACTTGATAAGGTGGTGATTCCTGTGATTCAAATTTTAAAATGATCTGATTTCCCTGTCTACTTCACAAACTGCAAATCTGACTCACTATTTTTTGGCCAGATCAACAAATTATTGTTCCCTAAAAAGAAGGGCTTGCCTGGTAAACAGTTTGGGAAATATAGATCAGTGGTAGAGGGCTTGGGTCACCATAACCTCTAACCAAACCATGAGAGGTGATGTGAGCGAAGATCAATGACCTTGTTATACTAATAAGGCAGACTGAAGGAATGGCGTGCTGAGGTGAATGTTTGGGGACTGAAAGAGAACTCTGGTATTCTAGGACTTTGCAAACAATTACAAAGGAGGGAAACTAACTTCTTCTCATGGTGCTGATCCAAAGCTGGTGGTGTTGAGGAGTCACTGTGAAGTTGTTTACTCTAAATAAGGAAGGATCTGCTCAGTAAACAAGACTATTTATGTTAGTGGCATGGTCTCCAATTTTTATAGACTTTCTGGTTTCCGTCATTGGGAGCCAAGATGAAAGTCTGCACATTCTCAGCGGTTACCAGGAAAAAGTGGCTTCCTGGAAATGCAGGCTGTGAACCGAGGCCGGCTGCGGGGCTCCCACCACTTGACTGTGCAGCCCACAGAGAGCATGTGCAAGACATTAAACTCCTGAAGGCTCAGGTCACCTAAGATGACATGACCACCTGGGGCTCAAGCCCAGAAAAACAGAACTGACTCTGGACACATGATGAGGTTAAAGGCACGTTGTGTGAACTTCAGATAGTGGGCAAGTGAGAACACTTCGCACGGAAGGGAATTGGCTCAGCGGCGTTTGGCGTTTTCCCTTACCCCATGTTCCAGCAACCTCCACTTCCATCCCACTCACCTGGTCCAATGGCCTTGAGACTTTTAGTTAACAGTGTTTTATTCTGTGACACACATGGGTATGTATGTGCAGCACTGCACTTGCTAACACACACATACTTGTGGTTAGAGGCTAGAGGGTGATGCTAGTTGGGTCTCCTCTCTCTCACCTTATTTGTTTGAGGCAGTGTCCCTCAGTGAGCCCAGAGCTCGCTGGTTGTGGGGACTGGTTAGCCAATAGACCCTTCAGGATAGAAGCCCCTCTGGAGCAGCAGGATCACAGATGTGCACCACTGTGTCTAGCATTTTCAGGGGAGCCTTGTGCAGTGGGCACTTTACCAAGTGAAGCTCACTGGGTTTTTAAGAACTGGTGTGATCTGTCAGTGGGATGCACACTCACTGCCTGACACTTAGCTCATGGCCCTTGCTCCTAAAACAAGAATGGGGGGTGGTTCAGGGGAGAGGTTAGAGGGGGGAAGGGATCAAGTAAAATATGTTATACTCTCAAAAATGATGACAGAAGCACCAGTTAATTTACATGACTCCAAAGTTCTGGGTCATTTTTCCTTCATAGTTCTATGAGGTTAAGAGCATTGCTTGCAATTTTCTGCCCACTTTACAGATCAGAAAATGGAGAATCAAGAAAGGATAGAAAGAAACCTGATTGTGAGTGCAAGACTTCATATAGAGATGATTCATCCTATAGAGCACTACGCCAATTAGAGTGATTAATGTGATCTGTGTGTGTAGGGCACATGTGTATGCCTCTGTGTGTGTGTGTGTGTGTGTGTGTGTATCAGGGTATGGGAGATGTACATGTGTGCAGGCGCCTATGTACATGTGTGCCCTTGGAGGTCAGAAGTCAACTGCAGGTATCCTTTCTTAAGGATATCCATCCTATCTCTCTTGTTTTTTTCAGATACTTCCTCTCACTGGCCTGGAGCTTACAGACTAGTCTAGGCTGGCTGGCCGGCAAACATGGAAACCCATTGGCTTGTCTTTCCAACATGGATTCCTGCTGCCATGTCCGGCTTTCTAAGACTTTCAGTGTTAGACTCTCTCTTCTCCCAGCCCACTTGAGGCCACAACAGCAGGCCGTTTGGCATCCAACATGGACTGGTGAGTTGCTCTAGACAGGGTGCCAGTGGCCTTTCAACAGAAAGCAGAAACATACACAATTAACCTCCCAAGTTGGGTCCCTCTTGACAGAGGGCTGGAGAATTATATGGCGTTACGCAATGGTGTTTGGTGCAATCAACAGTTTCTCAGGTTGACTTAATGTGGAAAGAGAACAGCATCAGACAGTCACCCTGTAGCTGCACATTCTCTATGAGAGCAGAGGGGGCCATTTCATGCATTTGCTTTTGTGCAGCACAAATACACCTGGAAATAGAACCAAGTCTTGCACAAAGCAGCTCAACATTCAACGTCTGACAATATTAAATCCCAAACTTGCTAGCCTCTTGTTTACATGTTATCAAGCCAGCGGTGACTCAGACACAAAGCCTAAGCTGTTGCCTGTGGCTCTTCAAACCCTCGCTTTCCTTCAAGAGCAGAACCTGTGTAAGAAAGGCTAACAGTGAAATCTCCATGGTCTACCTCACATTCAAAAGACAGATTTATCATCACAGACACACTTGCTTTGATGAGACACCACTTGAAAAAATCCCCCCACTTTGCCCCAAACCCCAACAAATAGGAGAAAGGATAAGAGGAAAATACACTTGGAAATGCATTTCCATGGGCCTGGCTTCATTTGGGAAGTAGCTAGCCTCTCCCTATTGGATGCTCTTAGATTTCTTCTTTGAGCAAAACTGTGTTTTTAACTTCTAAGAAATGAACTGTGACTACATGGAATATTTATTTGGGTGTTTTCATTTCTTCATCTGAGAGTGAGGACCAGGGTGAGTAGATTAGTTCTGTCCCTGCACTCTGAACTGGATGACAGGATGATACGACTACATGCTGGTGGATTACACATTCCACTGTTACAAGGCAAATTAGATATTTATGCCTCTCTTCCAAACAAAGCACACTGTCTGCAAAGGCTTTTTCCCCCTTCTGCCCTAGTTAGAACTCCTGTAAGTGACGCTGGTGAGTTTTATTAGCAGGCATGCCAGCTCTGCTTCATACAAGCCATCTTTATGAGGGTTGCACTGCTGTATACACAAGTCAGTAAACATGTGGATGCCATTACCATCTCCCCTATCTTCTAGGAACTGAGTGAAAGCAACGTTCCCCTGCTTTATTTTCCTCACAGCGTAGTTCATATGTATGTTTTAGAGTTGTAGTAGCATATTTTGTGGTTCCCTTTCCTCTTAGATGTGTCTGACATCTTGACCTTGGGACATGATGTTATCAGCTCAACATCCATCTACACTGGAGAGCTGTATCACTGGGTTACAACAAACAAACAAACAAACAACCCCAAAACTCTGCAAGGACATTTCACAATTGCTTATGGGTTTGCAGTGAGAGAGGCAACACTACAGCTCTGCTGATCAGGCCAGGGCCAGGGCACACCTTTGGCCTAGGCCTGTCAGTCACAGCCTCTTCTCTGCTGCCCTCCTGTCCACAAGGGTCCAGGGGGTCACAGGGTCTGACTTCAGTGGCTTTCCTCAGTTCTCAGCAGCTCATCTTCAGCTGGCTCCCCAGAAGGAAGGGGATGGCTTAGCAGTGAGCACACATGCTGGTGTGGAGTGGAACTGGAAACACACTTCTCTGGAGCCCTGGCTCCTCACAGAGCAGCCTGATTCTCCTCTCAGAGCAACCTGACTGTCAACGAGGAGCCCTGGGTTGCTGGGTGGCACTGGTGAGGTGTTTCTGCCTTCCCCGGAGCTCTAGGTGGCCAGAGAGGCACAACTCTAGCTGCATTCATCCTAGTCACAACAGCGGCCTGTGGCCAGCCCACAGGGAAGGGAAGAAGGGCTTCAAAGGCAAGGTCTGTTTCCTCAGCACCAAGCTAGGTGTCTGCCGTCAAATGGCCACCAAATGCAAGATCTTCCTTCTTTGAAGAAAAGCTCAGATCCATAAGGAGCCAATTTATTTATAAAACACGATGAAAACGAATGGCCAGACAAGGGAATTAAAGGCAGGTCCTCTTGTCTTTAGTAGATTTAAAGGCAGGATATTATCACCGAACTCCTAAATACTTATTCTAAATTCTAAGTTTCAGGTCATTACTTTTGTGGACAGGCTAGTTCTAAGGATCATAGGTTAGTTCCTAGTGGCCATCCCCCTTCCCACTTTGATGTATTCTGCCCTGGTCTTGAGGCCTCAGCTAGCACCAGGACAAACGGTTGGCTTTTCTTTATCTATCTTCTAGCATCAACAAGAAAGGTTCCCTGCTTGTATTGCCAGGGTTCTGCTATCCTGGCACACTTAGTATTGGGTTCTTCCTAATCAGGATGAGATAACATTAAATGTTCTCTAGATAAAATGCTTCCTACCTAACAATGTCACAAATGGATTCATTTAATAAAAGCTTATTTATCAAATAACGAGGATATAATAAGCAGTGAATGGATTGCTGAGACTCGATTTTAGTCTAAGGAGAAACAAAAGGTCACAATCAACTGAGGGTTTAGAATGTCGGAGAGCCACCTACCCCATTCCTGATGTGAACTTAGTGAAGGCTTCACTGAGAAGCTCATGGCTGAGCTCAGTCCGGAAGGCTTCAAATCCCTCGCTGGAGGAGAAAGTAGCATGGGAGGATAGGTACTGAGAGATGTGTGAGAAGACAGAGTGGCTTGATGAGGACGAAGCAGTTCAGCAAAGCTTACACGGAGTGTATGAGAGGGAGGCAAAGAGTAAGACTCAAGTGTAATTCTGAATACAAATGTTAAGAAATCCAGTTTGTTCTTAATATGTGCTAGGGGCTATTTTTTTTTTTCTGTGACACATGGCAATATTAAGGAGGTTTAGCATTCTTGGTCCCTGGGTACCACATGCCAGTAGCATCATTACAAATGATATGCCCCTTCCTACTTCTATATACCCAATTGAGAGAGTGATATTACGCCTTGGATAAAATCCTAATATATGTAGATGAGAAACCTTTAGGGAGAAGGGCACTGGTTTGTCTGAACGAAAGTGTTATCCTAAGGTATGTTGAAGGGGTGCTTGGAGGCACAGGACCACAATGTGTCCACTGGAAACTACATCAAACTCCTCTTAGTGTTTTTGTACGGTCTTAGCATAAATAACTTATATGTAATACAACCATAAATTCAATTCCATTCAACAAGCATTTACTTACAACCTTTTAAACATCAACTCCTTTTCTGTGTTCCTTGAGGGGCACTTTAGAGCAGAAGACATGGTCCCTAATCTGGAGAAATTTATATTCTAGCAGCTAAGGTATTATTACGTAAACACACAAGGCCATATATAAAGGCCAGCATTTGACAGTATTACTCATATGCTTCATGGGTGCATTTAGCTATTAAGTGGATGCTTCTCTGTTCCGTTCCTTGATCCTTCACGTTTAGCTTAACTCTTCTTCCACAAGAAAACAACAAAGAAACACAGTCAGCAGAAAGCTGACTGTTTACCTGAGGGGAAGTTACATTCTAGCCTGTAGTGGATATCTTCATAACTAAGGAGATTTGTGGTTGTGCCCCACACTTTCTACAAGCACAGATGTTAAAGAAAGGCATCTTGAGAGTTGCGCTGAGGTTGGAGCTGGCTTCCTCCTTCAATTTTATCATATTTCTGTTGGGGTATGTTGAAGATCTCAAGTAATGGCACCCTATGTTCAGTGCTGGCTGCCTTCTCTGGTGACACCCCCTGCCCCCCCAACCTCCCCAGCCTCTGACACCAGGCTCTCTGGGAGTGATGGGCTTCTGTCTGAAGGAAGCAGTTTCCAGTGATGTATGGATCTCATTGATCAGGTTGCAAGACATAAAAGTGACGTCTGGGGGTGGGGGGGATCATTTCAATTGGCAAGTAGACACTCACTGCCCTGAAGTGACTGTGACTTCAGGTATCCCCAGGACTGGGTCTGGCGCTTTGTAGGATCAGCTTATCTGATGCATGGAAAGATATAAGAAGTAAAACATAAAATGTATTTTTATATTTAATAAATATAGTTTTTCAATGTCTAGACTGGATATATTACAAAGAAAGGAAGGGAAAGGAAATGGACAGGAGATTTTTCAAAGTTATTTCTACAAATCAGTTGTTTGCAGCTTCATTTGTCACAAAAGAAGACAGTATTTTCCCTCTTTCACAGATGACAAATGTGTGGGTCAGAAGGATTAAAAAATGTGCCCTACGTTTCCCTAAGTGCTCAGTTCGAGTGCGTATGTGCGGCCAGGGCCGGCTGGATGGAAGTATTTGCTTTTTCCAATCTACAGATGCCGCCTAGGGTTTTAGCAAATCTGGATTACAAAAATGTTCCCAATGAAATCAAGTCTGTTAAATGTTAGAGATGTAAAAAGCTTTGGGTTTAGTTATCTATGAATGAAAGGAAAACAGAATGTTTTGCAAGAAAGTAGGGGAGGGAAAGGGAGAGGTGGAAAGAAAGGGTCGGGGAGGAAGAGAAGGAGGAGATCAGGGAGAAAGGGAGAATGAAGAATATTATGGCCAAGTCACTGAATTTTGCATGACAAAATGCAGATGGTCATAAACTATCTGCTCACACTTGCACTTGAGACAAAAGCGAGACTCAATTCATCCATATAGAAGTCAATGCTTAACAAGAAAGAAGAAACACAAATAGCAAAGAAAGAAGGGCTGGGGACATAGTCAGTCCTTGTCAGAGTGCTTGCCCAGCATGTCCACGGTCCTGAGCTTAGTCCCTAGCACCACACAGAGAAAAAAGCAAAGAAAGAGAGAAAGAAAAATAAAAAAGAAGGAATGAATGTCAAAAGGGACAGGAGAAGAGAAGGGAAAATGAGGGAAGGGAGGGGAAGACGGAAGGAGAAAGACTGGGAAGGTAACAAAAGAGCAAGATAAAACTGAGAAAAGACCATGGAAAGCAAGGCGAGGTTCTGGCACATGAGCCTGTGAGTCGGACAGAGCAGTCCCAGCCATGGACAGCCAGTGCTTGTAACAGGAAGTTGCCCGGCTTGATGGTAAGCTTTATGCCACTCCCAAGGAAAAATCATGGCTGCCATGGCTGCTTTGATGGGCAGCTTCTCCTCCTCCCCTGTTTACTTATATTGTATTAAGGCCACTCCATTTTATTAGTTTGCATCTCTGCCATCTGATCTCATGAATTCAATGAGCAATCACACTCAATTTATACTCCACATAGGCTCTTTAACCAATAATTCTAATGAAATTATTACTTTATGAAAAAATTATTTTCGCAGTGTTTTACTTCAAAAGATTCCAAAGAAAGCTCTCTCAAAAGACAAGAACTAACTATCCTGTTTACACAGAAGATGCCTTTAGCCTGTCGTTTTGTGGATTTTCATGCTTTAACTACTTTCTGAGAGCTTAAATACACTGTGAAAACAATGAGAATAGCTTCCTTCATTTATATGATAAATCTGTCTTTGGCAGTGAGGGTCAAGAACAAATTGTCAATAACTGAAATACTCCTAATTAGTAATATATGATTATAAATAAATGGTTTTTTTTGTTTGTTTTTTGCTGAGAGCAGTATTTTCCACTTGGAACCAAATAATTGCAATGCAGTAGGTCAGTGTTCAAAAGAAGACTTCCTGAGAGCAAAGAATGCTATCACAACAGATTATAGGTCAGCTGAGTCCTGGTGGCCTTTGGCTCCTGTACATGCTGACTAAATGCTGTAGTATTACTGTCCCCTTCCACTCATGATGTCTGCTTTTTTTCTGGTCTATATTCTAGAGGATGTGGGCCCATATTAGAAAGAAATAGGGTGTGGGAATGACAATGGTGAGCATTGCTGTGGGCCACCAATAGCCTTGAAGGCTTCTAGACCAGGTGAAAATAATTTATTGCAGCATCGGACAGCTAGTTCAAGAGCAATTCTTCAGTATGACTATCCTCTAAAATCGGGGAGATGGTGGCAAAAGCTCATTATCAAGCATTCGCTTAATTCTTAAGGGAAAAAGGAGGAAGAGGAAGAGAAGGAGGAAGAGGAGGAAGAGGAAGAGGAAGAGGAAGAGGAGGAGAACGACAACGACATTTCTTTGGTCCAAGCCATGAGTCACAGTTCTTGAAACACTTTTCAGGATCAACACTATATATGAGTTCTTCATGCTTTCAAAGCTTCAAGAGCCTTTGGCTAAGCTTTCACATGTAATTCCTTCAAAAATACATGTAAACATTGTTACTAATACTACTGGCAGCTAACAAGAGTGGTGTTGCTGGTATTGTGTATAAATAGTGGAGTTTAAAGAGCTGTTGACTCCATCCTCACAACACACTGACAGTGTGTGAGGACAAGGGTACACAGAGCCTCACTGTTTCTATCTCCAGAGCCTCACACGCAGTGACAGAAGTAATGAATGTGAGCTTATGACATGTCATAGAATGACTACTGAGTCCCACTTACAAAGACAGACTGTCCACACACTGACACTGATCTACCCTGTGACACCTGACTTCAGCTAATGGCCATGGGAACAGAACGCATAGCCTGTAATGGAAGTACTGTTCTCTGATTGGGAGAGCTACACTTGTGTCTGGTTCCTTCTTGACAATATGGCAACCTTAAAAACTATAAAATAGGACAATGAGGAAAATGTATTCCTATGTTTTTGATAAAGCAAAAATGTTGCAAAATAGATGCATTAATCCAATATCAAGTGGTTAGCATTGAAAGTATATTCAAACAAATAAAATTATACAGGATGAGCAGCTTGTACTTCTATACTTAGGAATACATTTGTTTCTGTAATAAAAATTAAAGAAATAGAGGCCATGAGTTTGAGACAGAGGAAGAGGGGATATGTGAGAAGGGTTGGAGGGAAGAAAGGAATGGAGGAAATGATGTAATTATATTGCACTTAAAAAAATACTTGAAAAAGAAGTAGTTACAAAGAAGGTCCGGGGGAGATAGCCCAGCAGGTTAAGTGCTTGCCACACACGCATGACAATGTGAGTTCAATTACTGGAATCCAAGCAAAAACACCAAGCATGGCGTACACATCTGTAAGTGTAGACAGGGAGGATCCCTAGGGCTAGCTGACCAGCAAGTAGAGCCCAAATGATGAGTTCCAGGCTAATGAGACACCCTGCCTCAGAAAGAAGAGGGGACAGGGCTGCAAGAGTGATATCACAGGTAATCTCTGGTTCCTACATGGGCATACATGCACCTAAACACATGTGTCATGCACAAGCAAAGGTACAAATACAAAAGTCGCACGTGCTTGGTATTTATAAATTATAGAGGGATCATTTACAACATTGTTGCATATTCAACCAAAATCCAAGGCCTGTGGAGGAAGAAGAAAGACCTCAGCTTTCTGGCATGTTTGCCCAAGCCTGGTCTTGAAGCAGAGAAGCTCTGGCCTCTTGGAAGCTGCCCGCCTTGGCTGCCTGAGCTGATAAGATGATTTGGTTTAAAAGGCCTCTCATCATACCTGCCTGGCCATCACAATGAGTGCCCCTTATTTTCAGAAGCACAGTGGAACAGTTTACATGTTGCTCAAAGGAAGAAATGAAATCATGCTGCAGTTCACCAGTGCTCAGCCCCTGATATGTTAAGAATAGTTTTTTAGCTTGAGCCAGAAACCCTCAGGGGAACTCATGCAAGAATCGGAATTCAGGCAGCAGGAAGCATTCATATTCATCATTTACAGTGACTGGGACCTAGGAGGAGACTGGATCCCAGTGTGTGAACTTACACATGTGATAGAGACAATGCAGGAATTGTAAATCAGCACACACCTTTACAAGTGGCAACACAGGAGTTTTCCCGAGTGCATCTTACAAACTATGAAGTAGAACCAGGGTAGGAATGACCTCTCTTTGCAAGCTTGAGGTCACTAAGGTTTTCCTTTATTATTTTGTAACAGAGCAAGCACACAAAGCTATTAAATCTCTTAAAATGGTGTTAACCTGGAAACAGCCTAGCTACTTGACAGCTATTTTTAGATCATCCAAGGAGATGCACAGCCAAGACACCATTCCTGTGTTCTCTGGCAAAGTCAGCACTCTGCCTGCATTCTGGGCTGCACAAGTGTCACCGCAGCCGGAGCCTGATTCTGGAAGTTCTGCTTTCTCATTTGTCTATGCAGTGTTGGTGACTGTGAGTGCATTGAAAAATCAATTAATAAAGTGAATTAAGCATAATGAATTCTAAATTACTGGAAGAAACATAAAAATGAATTTTAAAATAAGAAGCAGATGAACTGAATGTTAAATGATGGATTTTTACCCCTGGAATGATTTTTTCCCCCAGCTTTCCATGTGCCATTTTAGTATGACAAGTCTTAAGATGACGTTTTTGAGCAGGTAATATCTGACATATGCTCTATGGCTATTGCTCCTGGTGCTTAGGCAACTAATTAAACCTCATGAAATCACATTTCACACAGAAGCTGCAGTGTGCTTATTTCTCAACACAAACTCCGAGTATGCGCCTGCTTTCCCAGGCTTTATCCCATGATTGATCACTATTACACTGTGTGTTGTATTTTGCATTCTGCAGCATACGAGCATTAATCTTCGCTCACACTTCAATGGTATAATTCATTAAAACACATACTTTGTGTTTGGCGCACATATAAGAAGATGTAACCACATAGGAATATGGTATTGTTATGACAAAACACAATTAATAAAACATAAAATGTGTTTTTTGAAGTTATGGTTTTAATTTGCTACTGCAAAAAAATATGTTCCTGCGATGCTGAGCGAAGTAACTTCCCAGGAGAGTTGAAATCCATTCCCTTCCCTCCTCTCCATACTGAAGGGATTATGATTAATACTCACTAAATCTCTCCTCCTGGAAAGGGCCCTAGCAAATTTCCAAAACCAAATTTGAACTACTGATAAGGCTGGAGGCCCTAAATTTAGAGTCTACTCTATTTGATTTGTGAATCCCTATCTTGCTTTTCCTGGTCCTCCTTCTTTCTTAACACTATTACACAGCAGGGGACAGAGCTTGTCAGGAGTGGGGCCAGCCAGAGGCAGCACAAAAGAGCAGGGCCACAGTTGCTCCCAGCGAGCCCTGGAAACAGATGCTGCCATTTGGTGCATGGAGTTCATATGACAGAAACACTATCTGTTTGCCATTTGCATTTAACCTGTATTTCAAGGCAACTAGAGAAGACAGTGAACTCATGGTATGGGGTGATGGACACACATCACCCTAAAGCCATATGAGGTGCCAGCAGAATGTGGCTTGTTCATGCAAATTGTGTACACGGTCTTTTCTTAATTCCTCAATCTTCATAAACAAATGCATGAGGGGGAGGTTCTTACAAGTAAAAACAGCATTAATGGGTCTCATATTAATATTTATGCTTTACTATATAAAGACCTTGCGTATATTATGACTCTGCCTTGCAAGCTGAATGAATAACTAATGTTACATTATGTATGGGTACATATTAAGCAGACATGTCTACACTTTTTTAGTTCGGGATATGATTAATGCAGCCTATCAGAAGCCAGATGGTGCAGAACCAGAGGCATCAATCAAAATGAAAAGACCACTGCGTGCTATCCACAATGAGGTTCTCACAAATGGAGATTCTGTTCACAGACCCTAACTGGTAATAGGCAGAAAACGCCAGGAACATAGCTGCACTGTCCCACTGGGATAAAAACTGGTAGCTGGGGCCTGGCTGGATAGAAAATCTGGTGTGGGAATATTGAGCCTGGAGTCCTCAGAACCAGAGCCAGGGAGGCCTGGACAAACCAACAGCCCACCCTTAAGCTTAAAAAAGGAAGCAGCTGCTTTTAAATTATTTTAATAACGTTAATGCTGATGACAGATTCTGTCAGGCAGCACCCATCTCCCATCTGATTTAGGATGGGGCAGTGCCACCCAGTCACAAGGCAGCTGCCACTGCCCATCCCACATGTAAACTAGCATCTCACTGCTTTTGGACGGGCTTTATTCTAAACAACCCCAAGTGCTTCGGTATTACTCTGCAGTCTTTTTCCATGGATCTATGGGAAACAGTTTGAGACTGTTGTGTTTAATACTAATGACTATTTCTGGGGCAGCTGTAGGGAGAAAGGCGGCCGAAGGACATTTCCTGTTCCTTTAATAGCTTTACATAAAACCAACTATAGAAACACAAGGTGCTTTGTCTTTGTAAATGGATCATGTGTACTTAGAAAATGTTGAATGATCCCTATGCACTGTAGGACCTCACAAAAAATGAAAATAAATATACAGGAACTGCCTCGTAATAGCCACTGGAATTCTAGTTCCAGGGAGAGAGACATGTGCAAGCAAAGAGAAATTTAAACAAATACAACTTCTTGAGAAGGGTTCTGTGGCAAAAATGTTGATATACTTAAATGGTGTTTTAAAAGTCACAAGCATAAAGGTTAAAAAAGTTAAAGCTTTAATGTGTTGTGTAAAGTAAGCAGGTACACTGGAGGGGAGAGGTAAAAACAATGCCATTTCTTTCTGTTTTCATTCCATAGTTTTGAAACAGGACAGATTTTATAACTCATGTAGGATATTTTCCAACTACCTTCTATTACAGGAGCATCTTCATATGAGCATTGGTATAGATTCCGCATAGACATAGGCTCTTGGTTAGGTGTTACTGGGGCACACATATGGAACTGATCCCTGGAAGTGATCTTAGCCAAATGACCCAGAGGTTGTATAAGTAGTTTCTTTAAAGGCAAACATTTATGGTTTTTCTCCCTCCCTCTTTCCCCCCTCTCTCCTAATAATACAGCAGAGAGATGTATTTTTGTCTTGATTATTTCCTTAGGGTAGATTTCTCAGAAGCTGAATTAGTCTAACTCATGTGAATTTTAAGGCTCCTTCTGAAATTAATATTCTCATCCTATACTGTAGTGTCAACTCAAAAATCTACTTTAAACGTTACGAGGAGAACAATGATTTATAGCTATTCAAATTTATGTTGTTTTAATTATCAGCTGGGTTAGGAATTTTTCTGTGGCTACAGATTTCCATTTTATGTCTTTGATACCTTAGTAAAAATATGCTGTCTATTCATTCAAATGATCACAACATGGGGCTGACAAAATGGCTTAGCAGTCACAGGGTGGCTTGCTGCTCATGCAAAGGAGCCAAGTTCCACTTCAAGCACCCATGCTGGCCTCCTAGTACTACAATTCAAGGGGATCCAATGCCCTTTTCTGGCTTCCAAAAGCACCTGAACTCATGTGCATGTGACCCCAAACAGAAATGTATACAATATATTTTTTTAATTTATAAAAAGGAATCATAGCATGCATTATTTTGGAGTATTGAAATAATCATTGCTTGAGAGCAGTACGTTATATTTCTTTATAAATATTTATGAAGAAAGACTTTTCTCTACTTCAGACAGGTCTTCCCTGGAAGCAGTTCCAAATCCTACATCACAATGAAATGCTCTGGCCCAACCAACAATGCCCTCTAGTTTCTGGCCAGGATTTCCCCAGTATGGGTCATTCCAGGGAATAAGTCTTTGTTTCCTTGCTACCAAAACTTGTGCAGTTAGCATCTAGTGCTTCTGACTTATTTTTGGAGACTTGTTTGAGTTTTGTATTTCAATAAAGACCTTGCAGGTAAGGAAGTCACATGGCAAGAAAGGAAAGAACAGTAGCTGCATTCAAATGTATAAGAGAGGATCAAGTGACCCCATCAAAAGATCACACTGGTTCAGATACAGCATATAATTTAGGAGCTAGGGTAACTAAGGCAAAACACCTGACAGGAAGTTACTACCACACACAACTGGGGTTTCTAAAACATGGCGATGTTTATGCTAAGAAAGAAAAGAAAAGAAAGGGAAAGGAAAGGAAAGAAAGAGGTAATACATGAGTAAAGATATTAAAATTTTCTCTGACAGAGTCACAGTCTTTTCAAAAGGATGTGGCATTTACTACTTCCAGTCTTCCCTATATAGAGAGAATGATACTGCATAAAAGCATTCCTCCATTAGAATGGCATTCACAATGTATACACTGCCCCTTGTGTATGCCAGAGAAGTATGCTGCCATTGAGATACAGCCTTTTATTCATGTCCATGTATTGTATATGTTGTATGTGTATGTCTGTGTGTGTGTGTATGTATGTATGTATGTATGTATGTATGTATGTGTCTGTCTATCTTGTAGGTTTCTGGTGTGTCCTGGCACTTTGGTGTATAGACTATGCTGACTTAAGAGTTTACATAGACTCTACCTCTGCTTCCTGAGTGCTAGGATCATAGGTGTGCTGCCACTGTGCCTGGCTTGGGACTTCTGGACTTTGGAATAGTTTATGCATTTCCGTAAATGATAAGTAATCTTTGGGATCACATTTTTTCTTCAGAAAAAAAAAGTGTGTGTGTGTATGTGTGTGTGTGTGTCTGTCTGTCTGTCTGTCTGTGTGTTCACACGTGCACTTGCTTGCCAGGGTGAGCCATGTGGAGGTCAGAGGATAACTTGTGGGGAGGTAGCTTCCCTTCTACTATTCTACTATGTGGGTTCTGGGGTTCTAATCCCAACTTAGGTCATCAGGCTTGGCCACACGCATTTCTCCAAGATGAGCCATCTTGCTGGGTTTGGGGATCGCATTTCTTTTAATACTGTCATGGGAGGAGGTATAGGGGAGAACCAGAACTAAGAGTTTCTATAGCACTACTACCTGGCCACACACTCACATTGCAGCCTCAACCACCCTGGGCCTTGCAGTGATGTTTCTGTGGTGACAGTGGGCAGTGGAGAGGCTGTCAGGAGCAAGGGGCTACTACTGGTCCAGCCAGCTCAGGGCTTTCTGCCAGGAGAAAGGAGAGGTAGGTTACCTCAGAGGCTGCCTCTGACCCAAGCCCATGCAGCTCTGCAGCAGGGTTTCTTACATGTGTTCCTCCTGCCACATTTTCCCATGAGCAATTGTCACATGACTCCAGGTATAAGATAGGTAAATTAATATGATACTTATGGATGATAAATCATAAAGATATCTATTTTAAGACTTTTTTTGCTATACATGAGATTTTACTTTTCATTAAGGCTGAAAACACATTTGCATAAGAAGAGTGTTTTTATGCATTTTGGCATAAAGAATTAAATCTTGGCTGAGTGATGCTGCAGGATGCAGAGCATTTTTCAGAACTGAATGATATGAAATCAAACACTATAACATAATACAACCAAAAGCTATGCTGAATTTGATACTTATTTGCTGAGGAATGATGATAGGAAACTATTGAGTATTTTTTTTATATATACTTAAACCATTATATATGGATAAAGGCAGAGCAGTTAACATAAAGCTGATGTTTCAGCTAGACTGGCTGGCCAGTAAGCCCAGGCATTCTCTCGCTCCTTTCCCCTCTATGTGTTAACTGTCATGTCTGGCTTTTCACATGGACTCTGACAATGCAGACTCAGGCCCTTGCGCAGGATGTACTTTACCTCCAGTCCTCTCCAGCCCCTAGACATTTTTACCATTTCCACTTCTTTCTTGCGTTCCACAGTCAGTTGGGCAAGCCTGGTTTAAGGAGCTCTGGCCTCTCGAACACAAGTGCAGCGGTGTACTATTCCTGCCACTATAGCTTCTGCAGAGAGGATGACTGGCCTTGCATCAAAGCCAGGAAGCCAGAAACTCACATTTACTTGAGTAAAACCAAAGGCCTTGTTAAAATGTTCACTCTTGTTCACTAAAAGGTGGGATGTGCCAGTGTTGTAGGCTCCAGAGTAACTAAAAATCCAGCTGCTCTTCAGAATGCAAATATTGGAAAGCCCCAAGATCTAGAAACAAAATTAAACAGCAGCAGGGGAGAAAAAAACCCCTACCTACAAAAACCAAACACTGTGTGTGTGGTAAAAATCACACCAGGATAGGTATCAGCTAATCGGAATTTAAGGTATAGATTTAAGGTATAGATTTACCATTATGAAACCTGTGGGCCTCTGTTTGTATACATACATGAAAAAGCAAGAAAAATAAAGGGACTGTATTACACTGACCCCGACACATCAGGGCCAATGTGTAATGACTTCAAATACACACCTTGTTATTTTTATTATGCTTAATAAGCTGGGCCTGGTGGCGCAGGCCTTTAATCCCAGCACTTGGGAGGCAGAGGCAGGTGGATTTCTGAGTTCGAGGCCAGCCTGGTCTACCAAGTGAGTTCCAGGACAGCCAGGGCTATACAGAGAAACCCTGTCTAGAAAAACCAAAAAAAAAAAAAAAAAAAAAAAAAAAAAAAAAAAAAAAAAAAAAAAAAAAAGCTATCAACAGATCATCGCATAAAACTAGGTAATCATGGTTTGGGTTATGCCTAGAGTTCTTAGTACAATTTACTTCGCTGCCTCTGTGCCTTTATTTATTTATTTTTGCTTACCTAGAACATGAACTCTCTTCTTCTATGTGGATGACTGGACCACACCTACTCGGTACAATATATTCATGGGCCTTCATTCAATGGCTGCACAATGCCCACAGGAACTCTGAGTTCACCCTAAACTCACATCAATCAGATGTTGATCCTGCCAACCACAGGCTTTTCCAACTGTGGGATCTTGGAGAGTTACTTTCAACTGTCTTGCTTTAAAAAGCACCGAAAATTTTGATTGGCTGACAGAGAACCAGAAAAATATTTTCATTTTTCTTCATTAGATTTCCAGATGGCTAGATTTTTAAAATCTACTTTAAAGACCCTGGTGATATTTCTGAGTTTTCAGTCACATGCTTCTTTTCATAACAATGAGATTATCTCAATGTTAATATTCTTTTCAAGATAATTAATTATAGCAATAAATGTTTATTGACAGAATTTACAATACTAATTATTATAACAAGGAATACTTATGGAGCCTTTATTACTTCCTAAGGAGAGTGCTCCTCTCTTCAACAGACATCCTTTCATTTAATCTCTATAATTACCCTACGGGGTAGGTACTGCTTTTTTGTTCCATTTTAAAGAAGAGAAAGCTAAGCCTAGCGAAGGCAAATTCTGCATGTTGCACACAGGAGGTCAAACCCTGGGCACATGGCACTGTAACCAGGCAAAACAGCTTCGAATCTTACTAATGTGGATTTTAGGATGGAGTAGTCCACTATGCTGTTTGGTGTGCTCTCATAGAAGACTGTGTAGTGTGTAGTCTATTTAAGAGACTCACCCCAAGGAACACCATCACTCCTGAGTGATGAGCTTTCCATTAGCACAGTGGAGAGCTATGCCCTTAGTCATGTGCCTTTGCTTCCCAGAAGCTGGGGCATTTCCTTACAACAGTAGCCAGGACTCAGGTTTTGTTAGCAACACAGCTAGTAGTAGTAGTAGTACAGTGTCTCACATGGCCAACCTGACTTAAGGCTCAGTATGATCTGAAGGTGACCTTGATCTTCTGATCCTCCTGCCTCTGGATTCTGAGTGTCCCTCTACATCTACTTTGGGTGAGGCAAGCTCTTTACCTCCAGCCTAATAATTTATTATAGACTTTTAATGTATGGAAGTTTAAGGTTTCTTTGGATAATAATGAAAATATTTCAAGTATTAAAGATAACAAATTGATCAAACATAATTATCTTTTTAATTCTGATGATATCTTATGTAGCTAGGTAAACCTCATGAGATAGTGGACATCAAAAGTAACACTAAACTCTGTCTAACAAATGGAAAGTTTGCTTTAATACACTTTCAGGAATTCCGTGAGTCATGTTTATTTAGCATGAAGCTGGTGATCAGAAGACAAACTACTTAGAGTTATCTAGTTGGTGTGTAGCAAAGCATGACTTTGAAGTTAGTTTTTTATACTCCATTTTACAAGTCTTCTAGAATGTCAATGAAGTGATAATGTCTGTATAAAATATAGCTTTTAAGTTCAATAACACAAGCTTCCTATATTATTTATAAAACAGTATAACACACACACACACACACACACACACACAGAGAGAGAGAGAGAGAGAGAGAGAGAGAGAGAGAGAGAGAGAGAGAGAGAGAGAGAGAGAGAGAGAGAGAGAGAGAGAGAGAGAGAGAGAGGATTCCCCAGAATTTTTGGTAGAAACTCAAATAGTTCAGTAACATCAAACAGTTAAATATGTATCTATATGTATGGCAACTCAAATTAAACATATGTAATTCAAATGTCCAGGAGATGTTTTACATATTGATAATACTATTCCCTAGATTTTTCAGTAGAAATCCAAACTGGTACAATATGACCAAACAATTCTACTCTATGTGTAAAACATTTCAAATTAAATACACACTGTTCAGAAGTTAGTGAGACTCTTCAATATGGACAGTACGATCATGTGTAACACTGTGACCATTCCTCCTCTCTTTCTGCCTACTTTGTCCTCTCCGAGAACTCTCTAACCTTTTCTCCTTCATACCTCTGCCACTGCAACGTGAAAGGGTATTGCACTCCCAGATCTTAGGGTGAAAACCTTGACTGGATCAGGGAAATACATATTGCTAAGTCTAAGTCAATTGTGTATAACAAAATTTCACTTGGCTTTTCTAGAACAGAGATCTTCTCTCTAGCTTATTTTTGATAAAGTAAGGATCAGTAATAGTCATTGTGCTCTTTCCAAGGAGATGAGCCCAAGAATAGTTGTACTAACAACACGTGGTCTTTATATCAAATGCACCAAGAAGACTTGCTGTTAAATCTGACTTGTGGGTCGAGTATTGCTTAATGCAAGAACCACCATGATAGTCAGTTAAGGAAATTAATCAAAAATAAGACATCTCTGTTGATTAAGTGCATATGTTGAGTTGTTCACAATGTAGTCGTAAATAAAACATCCAATAAACTGATTAAGATCCCTAGGGAAGAGTGACATCATCAGAATGAGTAGGGTGATGGCAAAATAAGAGATCCAAAGGCTACAATCAGACTGCTGTGTGAACAGTATCAATTCAGAGCAGTTGTATTTGTGAGGCAGGGAGAAGGTGCTACACGCACAGAAGCGAGGCAGGAAAACTAAGGAAAGTGATGAGATTTAGGACAAGTGCCAGGGCAGCGGCAAAGGAGGGAACTGCAGATGTAGTCGACGCTCAAGCTGGAGTGCTCAGTAGAGATGGGGATGGATAATTTTATAATGAAGCAATTTGCATAAATTCTTTATTTAGAACATTCACAAGCAAAGCAATGTTCTATACATGTGTAGGACCTGAGCATCAGCACATTGTAAAGCACCCAGGAGGATTCTAATGAGCCATTAAGGCTGAGAATTCTTGGAGTGCAGGGAGCATCTTGCACTGTATGGAGCTTGTATGCTGACACATAGTTGCAAAGCAGAACAAAGACAGCTTATAGTTATTCTACATGATTTTATATATAAAGGGGGAACAGAAAAGATGGAATTTAAATTTAGAATACAGAATTACAAGCCTTTGAATTTCTTGTATATGCATGGATCACAAAAGTAGTAGATGAAAGGGAAATGTATGTTTCAGATATTATATCAGTAATAGCCATGTAAGAACGAGAACTTTAAAAAACATGCTCTGTCCTGAACCATACTCCTGCCTAGGAAACCAGCACCCTCATTCACACTGAGTATCTACTCTGTCAATCTCTACATGAATCCAGCAGGGACCTTTCCAACATTAGTCCTGTCCTCAGAGAGTTCACAGCCCTCCACAGGCGGCATAGTTCATGAGGTCACAAAACAGAGCCTGGGTGAAGACAAGAAGAGAACCTAGAATCCTGGGAGGAGGTGAGAGTAGAGGAAAATGGGGCAACTTTCAGAAGGAGGAGCTGACTGCATTCTGAAGATGAAACAGAGACTGTCCACATAACCTTCCAGAAATGGGCAGTGGTGTGCAATCAGATGTGGAGAATCCAGAGTATGAAGGAAAGACATAATTTGGCAAGGAAGGCATAGAAGACAGGAGGTAAAAAGCTCCTAGCAGGGCCAGAGAGATGGCTCAGAGGTTAAGGGTGTTTACTGCTGCTGCAGAGAACCCAGGTTTGGTTTCCAGTCACCATGTGTTAGCTCACAAATACCTATAACGCCTTTAAGAGGGTCTAATTTCTTCTTGTAGCCTCTACATGCTGCCGCAAACACATGGTGCACATAAACTCATGCAGGTACATACACACAAACATGAAGTCTGAATCTTTTCTTACAATTTAAAAAAGAAGCTACTAGCTACAGAAAGCCTGAGAGTACCTTGCTGGGGCTTTGTTCTGGAATGACCCAGGGTCAGGAGGTATGTTGCAATGGGGTCAAACAAGATCTAGACAGTAGGTCACAAGTTTCTTTGTGCTTGTCAGAGTCATGGAATCACGTGTTAGGTTGAGAAGAGGTCACTGAGAATGGAAACAGAAATACTAGTGTGAAAGAGAAGCAGCAGTGCACATGAACACTGTCAAAAGTCAACGCAAAGGTAATGACCACAAAGAGGATGAGGTCACATCTGGGACAGAGAAAAACGCTCAGACTGGTTTTCTGCTTGTGGCTGAGAAGCTGGGTAGCTGTGTAGCTCTTTGTCAAGGTGGTACATAGCACACATGTGAGCCTGTGTCACAGGGCAGGTAGGGAGGCCCAGAGGAGCTCAGACACACATCTGGGCAGAGGCACCATTTAAGGGGAAATGCTGTGAAGTCCACTGTATCCATGTTGGGATGTATGGGAGCCAAAAATGGCTGACAATGGCCAACAGCATCGGAGGGAGACTCCAGTGAAGAGAAATCTAAAGAGAAGGGAGAAAATAGAAAGGACTCTGGCGGGCATATGTTAGGAATATATTACCTGAATGTCAGGAAACTTACAGACTTAGGCAAGTGTTTTGCCACCTTGAGGGAAGTTTTAAGTACAAGTCTCTTATAGATTCAGACATCATTATGAAAACACAAGATTGAAAAAGATCTTTCATTCAAGAATAAAGAACATTTGGCTTTATATGAAAATGAATACATTTGAAGTATAACTGCTGAATTTAGTAGGTTCAAACTTCTCCAGTACTGAAAAAGGAAAAAGTGAATTAATAGTCAGTCTAGAGAGCTGGCTCTGCTGGACCTCGAGTACGAGCAGCTACTGACCTCTGGGGCACTCATTTGGCAACAGCTGAGGGACAATTTTAATCTGCTGCCCTACGCCTTGCTGAAGAGTCAGGTGCCGTTTTAACAGGAGACTCTAGCTTCACCTCAACTTTTCAGAGCAAACTTTCAGGTTTGACCTTTTTGATCTTTTCAAGGAAGTAAAAGGTGATTGTGAAGTTAGATACACACACTGGCAAATGGATTTGTAGTAAAAGCAGTCTGTGATGCACCCAGTGAACTCCAGCCACGTTCAGAACTCATGGTAAGGGAGAGGGCGGAGGTGGGCTCTTCCCATAGAGGCCTGAGAGAGGACAAGCTCTGCAAGGATGGACAGGTTCAGACAACTTTGGTACCTTCAACTAAATCTGAGTACACTGTAAGCAGTTGAGAATTTTACCACCACTGACGAGCCAGACGATATGAGCTTTCCTGCGAGTCGAGTGAGCACAGCTAATTCTCACATTAGCTGAGTTCATGTTGCCTTTAGCATACTACTATATTAATGTATCATACACACATCTGCCGATCTTCTCTCATGCAGTCCTACTTATTAATGTTTATAAAAAAACTCCACATTTTCATTTCATGTCTCCTCTTCTTAGAGTAACTATATCAATTACTTTATAAAATTTCAAAAAGATTGAAAGAGAAACCTATGTCACATGGAAATACTGAAATGCATGTCATCGAGTTAAATGAAGCCTGTGGCAGATGGCAGTGAGAGAATATGAAATTCAAACACAACTTCAAGGAGCAGAGCCCATGCTGTAAAGAACATGCTCTTTGGGTCACATCCTGCCAGCCTGGAAGAAGATAACAACTCCACACAAGTTCAAGTAGAGAAATTCATGGTACTACAAAATAAAAGCCTTTATTACTCTCCTCTCCTTATAGCGGAAATATACTCAACAACAGTTCAAGAATACATATGTTGTAAAAATTACAATAAAAATTTAAATACCCAAAGGTAGGGTGTATATTAAATCCTGTTCAATTCTTAATAGGACTCCATATGTAGAATACTTGGGGGCCTTTGGAAAACAATTCCTACAGACTATATTTTGATGAACCCGATTGATTCAGTGTAAGGATTTGTGGTTTGTGAGTAAAGATTCTTATATGTTTAGCCACAGCTCCAGAGGACTTGTTCACTGTAGGAATAGTATTCCCTGAGCAGCTGTTCTGTACTGGGTGTTATTGCAGTTCATCCTCTCCACAATCCAAGAAACAGGTGAACTTCATGGACTCCATGTCTTAGTTACTGACCTATTGCTGTGATAAGACATGACTAACAGCAAGAAAACTTACAAAAGAAAGTGTTTATCAGAGCTCAAAGCTCCAGATGCTTACAGTCTATGACCATCATGGCAGGGGTCATAGTGGCACACAGGCAGACATGGTACTAGATCAGTAGCTGAGAGCTTCCATCCTGATCCACAGGCACGAGGCAGAGAGAGAGAAAGCTTTTGAAAACCCAAAGTTCACTCTCAGAGACACATCTTCAACAAGGCCACACCTACTAAATCTTTCCAAACTGTTTCACCAACTGGGGACTAAGCATTCAAACCATGGAACCCAAAGATAAGTTTTCCCTTATATGTGTTAGAATCTCTCATTTTTGTATGCATCACTCTACTGAGCAGTGTCCTTTTTCTTTCACAGCATTATATAAATTAATGGTGAGGTTGGAATGGATACCATGGTAGTATGATTTTATAGAGGAAGAAACTTAGGTAAAGAACATACATCTTGCCAATATCACATAGCTGGTATGTGCAGAAGTCAGAGTCTTGAACTGTAGAGGTTGCTAATTACCAAGACCAAATAATATTTTTAGAGTTCTTTATGATAATTGAGAAATATACTCACATGAGAAAGAAACAAATTAAAACAATAAGGCATATATTTTCTCCTTTAACAAAAAGATTTGCAAACTTAGTTGAGACAGTGTGCCGAGTGTGGAGGAAGAAGTACTGTCCAAGAGTGCTGCTGGAAAACACACACGCCCACCACCCAGACAATCTTCTAGAGCTTTCTTACAGGTAATGGCTGTACTGGCACTTCACGGCACATTTATAAGATTATATGGTACAACACTGTAAGATCAAAAGACTAGAGACCACTCCAAGCTCTGTAGATAAGAATCCACTTAAATAAATATGGTCAACACCTGGTCTGAGGTATTTTGAAAAAGAAACATGGCAGATCATTAGGTAATGATTGGAGCAATCTCCAAGATACACTGTAAAGTTAGAAAGGAAAGAAATAGAAGAATGCATGGTGCTTTAGTGTTTGAATTTGAAAAAGCATGTGTCAATATGTGTAAAATAACTAAAAGCATGCACACAAAACCGGAAACAACTGTTGCCTTTGGAGAAGGGCCTAGGAGTCTGCAGGACGGGGCCAGCGGGGAGACATATTTTGAATATGGTGTCGAGTATTACCTGTTCTATAATTGAAAATGAAAACCATCTTAGTATGCTCTCCACAGCCGGGGAGTATGCACTGTGACTCACATTCCTGGGCTAGTACCACATCCCCGCTGTGTCTTCCCATACAAAGCATCACACTAGAATGAGAAGACTCAACTCCAGCCCTGCATTTGCTATGGGATAATGAGCAACCACCCTCCGTTGATAAGATAAGAATTCAATACATTTCACAGGAAGAAATAAAATATCAAAGTTTTACCCTCAATCCAAGGTCCTCTGTGGTGAAAGGGGAAGACATACAAGCTATGATCCCTATCTTCAAGATGTTCCCAGGACAGTAAGGTAAATTGTGACATCAGCAAGGGAATATGTGACAAAGCACAATAAATACAAAGTGATGCTTGCTACGATTGCCCCCAGGTCCCATTGGATTGCAAGCATCACATCTGGTCTCTAAAGATAACAAAGGCACACACAAGTTCCAGTTCCAGGAGAAAACTTTCCACGTGTACTAGACGAGAGGTGAAAGATGTAGAGTCAACCTGGATCTTGAAGGATGAGTAAGATTTGAGCAGGATGAGAATGCCCATTCTTTCCTAAACAGCAGACATGTGGCTTCAATGGCCTCCTCCATCTGCTCTCAGCAGTGAAAACGGACACATGTACTGCTGAATGCCCGTGGTACCCTCTCCAGTAGAGCTACGATGCATCAAGGCTATGATGCACTGTGCTGCAGAGCCCACAAATGACAACCCCAGCAGGAATGCAAAGGAAGGCAATAAGCATCTAAGCAACTGTGTGGAGAAATACTAATAAAACGGGAATCTGAGTTATGGAGACGGAAAGAGACGCAGCCTGCAGGGCAAGAGAATGTGAGACAACAGAAACCAGAAGGAGGCTGTAGTCACTAATGGGCAGAAAGGGTGGGCAGCACAGACTCCAAACCTCTGCTGCCTCACTTAAAATTCTTATTTTATATTACATTACATTGACAAATACAATAATAAAGACAAATAAGTAGCTTTAAAAGCCTAAATTAGATTATAGAATTTTATTTCCTGCAAAATCACTAGATTATTATACTTTCTAATGATTAAAATGGAATACACTTATGTACAAAAGAACTTGAGTCTTTACAATTCTTGTAATGATATTTGCACTTAAGATACATCTAGAGGTTTAATCAAAGCATATTGCATGAAAATTTTTTCAATAAAAAATATTTTTAAAAGAGATACATTTCATCCTTAAAAGGCACCTTAAGAGTGGAAGGGGTCTGCAACCCTATAGGTGGAACAACAATATGAACTAACCAGCATCCCCAGAGCTCATGTCTCTAGCTGCATATATAGCAGAAGATGGTCTAGTTAGCCATCGTTGGGAAGAGAGACCTCTTGGTATTGCAAACTTCATATGCCCCATACAGGGGAACGCCAGGGCCAAGAAGTGGGAGTGGGTGGGTAGGGGAGCAGGGCAGGGGGAGGATATAGTGGACATTCAGGATAGCATTTGAAATGTAAATGAAGAAAATATCTAATAAAATAATTTTTTGAAAAGGCACCTTAAAGATCAGACATTGAAACAGAACACTTTACCATCATCACCAGCAGCAGCTTGGAACTTCTTTTCTTCACAGATGGTGAAGCTCTAGTTTCCCAATTTCAAGAGAAGACAATGGAAGCTGTGAATAGTGTAAGCCCAGTACCTGTGAAGCTAATGCAGGAGGATTTCCAGGAGTTCCAGGTCATGCTGGGCTATAGAGTGAGACTGTTTTCACGTCTCCTCTACCCTCCAAAAGAGTATTAACATACACATTTTCAAAAGTGCCATAAAGGCATTATATAATTATGTCTTCTTAATACTGTAAGACAAATAAACCCCAAAGGGACTAGGCAATTGGTCCATGGAAATATTTTCTATTCACTATTATCTCTAGACAGAGTTCTGGCAATTGCTTCATGCAATGCAGAATCTAACCTCAAAGGTGGCATCCATTTAATGTGGCCCACAGATGGGGCCTTTCAGTCACTTAATAATTTTCTGAGAAAGAGGAACCAGGCCTGGGGAGTCCCTCCCACGGGAGTATCAACCCAGACACCACTAGTTACAGGACTCCCAGCAGCCTCAGCACAGGAGTGGGGGCTCTCACTTCCCCAGAGCACGCCTGCGACAGGTCAGTATCAGGGATTTTCAGCACATCTCAATAAAATAAACAGCTAAAAATAAGTCATTAATTTTATTTTATGGCAAGCTGCACTTTTGAGAAGCAAAGTGTACTATCCTAGGGGAGCTGGTTAAAATTCACCTTTCTTGAAAACATAATATCAGCACATTTTAATTTAATTTCTCCTTATAATTTCAAGAAACTTTTCAAAAAGACCTTCCAGGTAAATGTTTTTCTAAATTTTGCGAGAGTCCGAGTTTAGTAAGTTGTTTTCTCTTCTTAAAAAAAAACACGAGTAAATGCTTGAGAGGCTTTCTCTGACTCCTGTCAGCTGTCGCTTGGTTCTCTAGGTAGGAAATGAAGGAAGGGAAGGTCCGAAAAGCTTGCTCGCTTTATCTATCTATCTATCTATCTATCTATCTATCTATCTATCTATCTATCTATCTATCTATCTATCTGTCTGTCTGTCTGTCTGTCTGTCTGTCTGTCTGTCTGTCTGTCTATCTATGTACAAATGTTGGGGGTGGGGTTGCATGTATCTGTGGAGACCTGGAGAGAGAGAGCAGTGGAGAGCCTGGGGCTGGAGTTCACATTGTTGTAAGCTGCCCAGTGTGAGTGCTGGGAACAGAACCCAAGACCTTGCAAGATCAGCAAGTGAATTTGATGCATAAGCCAGGCCCTGAAAATCAGTGTCATTCTACTCCATTATGTTAAGTGCTGTTCTTTTTCGGTTTGGACTCAACCTGCCCAGATGAAATATGCAACCCGTGTGGGACGCATGCTGGCAAGCGAAGACAAGATGTGCAGCTTGATATCTATTTCAGAAAGAACAATGAATGCATGCTTTAGTGCAACTACTAAACAATGTAATACGTGGAACATATGCAATTATACTTATGCTAACTGTTTACCTGAAATTGTGATTAAGCTGGGTGCCTTGTGTTCCAATTTGCAGACTCTGGGAGCCTGGCATACAATTCTGGGCCTACCATAGCGAGTGAACACATCTGTTATTTGACTGGGGATGAATGAGGTTTATGAGGATATTAGAGAAGGCTGGGGAGACATGGAAAAACATGGTTCAGGGGTAGGGTATGTATCAAGACCATGGCAGCGTGAAGAAAGAAGGGCACCATGGCAGAGGGTAAGCTCTAGTGACCCGAGCAGCAGGAGATGAGCAGGGATGGGCAGCCAGACCCTGGTGCTGAGCCCATGGCAACCCCTCTCCACAAGATGCCTGAAGCCATAGAAGCAGTAAGTCACCAGTGACAAGAGACACAGATGCTTTCAGGGTTGAAAAATAATTTGAAACATAGGAACTAACATCTCAATCAATTTTTAGAATCAGGACTTGACCAAAAAAAAAAAAAATCAACGCTTTGATTGTGTTTGGTTTTCCTTTATTACTGATATTCCTTTGGGATACCCATAAAAGGAAGCCAGAGAGGACTTGCACATTCTCCCATGTGCAGAACTCTCTTGCCACATTCTCCAGAGGATGGTGAGATCTCATATACACTTCAACAGTGCTCCAAATACTGACTGAGATTATGTCTTAATAGCATTCAAAACCCCCAAAGAATCAATTGTTAGCCCATGGAAATATTTTCTATTCACAAGTTGTTGCAAATAGACCCTGCATCTAGTGTGTGTGTGTGTGTGTGTGTATGCATGTATGTAGGGACAGGGCAGTTTTTGTTTTTCTTTGCTCCTACACTGCCCTGCTGTCACTTCCAAGATCCATGAATCATGGATCCTCAGTTTTTCTCAGTGTTTTAGGTTCTTGAGCTCTGGCTCCGCCCATTTCTCTGCCTGGACAGCTCCTGTGTTTTGGGTCTGAGACCTCTTTGCCACTTGACCTCCATAGGTCCCATGAGGAGAGCCAAAGAACGAGTAAGCTGGACAATGCACTTGGAGGATCTGGATGCCCAGATACGGCTAAGAGCCCTTGGCTAGCTTCTGTAACCAAATAGTCCCACCACCCAGCTTATGTATGTTTTTTCTTCCTAGGCTGATATGCCGGGGAACCTGTTCTGTCTCTTATTTCTGTTCATACTTCTATGTAGAGTGTGATTTGGAGTTAAGGAAAGAGAAGGGAAGAAGGCCCACGCCAGCCCTGAGTTGTGTTTGCCAATCTACCTATTATCAGAACAACAGTTACTTTTGATTTCTGGTTATTTGTGTCATGGAGGTAATGGGAATATACTCTGGACTTTTCTAAAAATTTAGCTGTGTAACCTATAACAGTTACTCAACCTCTCTGTATTTCAGGTTCCTCAAGGCTAGGGCAGGATACAGGAGCTTAACCTTAAAATTATCTGTCTTTCTTTCTGTCTGTTTGACTATTGTTTGTTGCATTTGAGATCTGTCATCTATCTATTTATCATTTCTCTAGTGTGATATCTATCTATGTATCTGTGTATGTATGTATGTATATATGTATGTATGTATGTATGTATGTATGTATGTATGTATCTATCTATCTATCTATCTATCTATCTATCTATCTATCTATCTATCTACCTATCTATCTATCTATCATGTGTAGTGCATATGCAGGCACACATGCCACAGAATATATGTGGATGTTAAAAAACAACATTTTGGAATCAGTTCTCTCCTTTACCTTCACATGGGTTCTGGGAACTGAACTCAGGCACCAGGGTTGTGCAGCAAGCACTGCACCCCCCACACCCATCCTACTGGTTCAAGGGTACTCACTTTCAAGAGCGAGTGTAAAGGCTGAATAAGTTATGTGTATGCAAAAAGTTCTGAGAGAGGTGCCAGCTACATGGTGGGCTTTTAATGGTTGCTTTATTATAACCCATGGCCATAATAAAGATCTCTTTGGCTTTCATTCTCATTGTAAATTCTTCATCTACCCTACAGAGCAGAATTCTGGTACCTGTGGGTCTCAGGGTGCATCGTTTTAACAGCATGAAGATTGCTGCCCTGTGTGCTATTTTTACCTACTGATCCCTGCAGCTACAGTGGCAAAACAAACTAGACTAATATAAAAAATATAATGTTCAATGTTAATATCCCATTTAAAGGAAAATATATACATATAATATCAAAGTTAGGCTCAGGGAAACATGACCCACTACTTAGATATAATATAGTTAAAAGGTGGCAAGAACTTTTGGATTAGGTTAGCATAGGTTAGACAGTCTGTGAAAGAAGGAACAGCTGAGCTATGGCTGCAACCGTGGTAACAATCACATGGCCATCTCCAGTAGGAAGGCATTTTAATAAATGGATGCAGGTTTTATACTTAAGGGCTGTTCCTGTGTGCTGTATTCTGAGGCTGGGCCATTTGTTTGTCTTTAGATGGGAAGAGAGGGAATGAATTTAATCTTTTCTCCAAGTTCCACATCCCTGTATTCTGAGGCTACTACTGGAGTATGACTTCTATATAAGGATGTGTGTCAGTGTAACACCAAGGAAATGATGTCAGCTAGACATTTTCTCAAACTCTCCCGATATTTAGCAACATCCTTAAAATTACTTTAAAAGCATTTTTCATCTTTGCCAAAGATGGAAAATAGAGTCACATGCACAAATGACTTTGGGCAATCTGCTACAGAACTGTTTTAAGCATGGCATCAACATGCCAGATCAATAACTTGTTTCTTTATCTGCACATGCCATGAGAAATCTGGCTACCATAGAGTGCCGGATCAATTAAAAACTGAATTTGCTATTTCCAGGCAGCAGATAGCTCGAGGCTCTGTAGGGCCAGCAGGCAGGGGTCCAAATCCCATCTCTCTCTCTGGAAGCACAGCTCTTAGCACTCTGATGCCGTGTTATGTGGGAGTGTGGGGGAGGGGGACTGAGGGCTTGACAGCACAGTGGCAGCCTCCAGATTGAAGGCGGCAGCCATCATTCTTCAAACAGCAGGAGCTAGGTACCAGAGCCAGAAGAAAGGACTTTTGCTGCTTTGCATTTCTACACAATCTGATTAATGGACATCGATATACTGCTTTGGAGATGAGACTGTACTTACAAGCATGATGACTTACAAGTATGATGCAAGTATTTATGAAACTGATGTTACCAAGATACCTAACATCTTAGGTATGAAAGGACAGTGGCACAGCCCAAGACTTTCCCTGTATACTTCCGACCAAAACAGAGCTGATAAAATTTCACCTCACATTTTTTACTGTGTAAAATTTCACTGACCACTAGTAGATAAAGTTCCCAGAGATGTCTGTATAAGCAGTTCTTAAGGTACTCTTAGGAAGTATGGACTATTGAATAAACTCTTTTTGTACATTTGGAATAATAATAATAATAATAATAATAATAATAAAAATCATAAAAACAGGCTGTGCTGAGCAATTGCTCAGTGGTTAAGAGCTCTGGTTGATCTACTGGGTCCAATTCCCAGGACCCACATGGCGGCTCACAACTGTCTGTAACTCTAGTTCCAGAGGAATTACTTGTCCTCTTCTGGATTCTATAGTCATTGTGTGTATGCCATATACAAATATACATGCTGGCAAGACATACTTACACATAAAGTAAAATAATAAAATGAAGCTGAGTATATAAAGTACTTTCCATTCAAGTATGCGGGCTGGAAGAATCTCTAGAACCCACATAAATCTTGGGAGATGTGGTGACGTGACATCCTGGTTCCCCAGGTGAGTGGACTAGCCAGACTAACTGGGATTGGCCAGATTTAGGTTCAGTGAGAGACCGGCTGAGAGAGGCGATGCATAAAACGGAGAGTAACCGGGAAGACACCATCAACCTTGCTTGTGTACACATGTGGGCGCATGTCTGAACATTCACACATGTGCCCATATACATGAAAACATGTATATACAGATACACAACTAAAATATACTAATACATCATTACAATCATGCCATGTTAGGTCTAGAGTAATCTTTCGGTTTGGGGGGGTGGAGGTGGGGAGAAGCAGCCATGATGCCGGGAACAAGCTAATGGCCTTATGCACACAGGTAAAAACTGTAACAGTGAGCTAGCTACCGAGTTACTGGACCAACCTTCCCATATGTATATATGTATACACACAGACCCATGTTTGTATGGGTGCACCTATGTGTGGTACCTGTGCACATGGATGCATGTCCTTGTGGAGGCCTGAAGTCATCCTTAGCAGCCGAAGACGTCTACCTTTGTTGATTTATGAGATTTGGTCTCTCACTGGCTTCGAGGTCACCAAATGGGCTAGCTGGTGGGCTACTGAGCCCAGGCACTGCTACCACACACAGGTTTTGTTTTGTTTTTTTGTTTGTTTGTTTTGTTTTGTTTTTGTTTTTAAACCTGGGGTTTGGGGACTGAACTCAGACCCTTGTGCTTTCCCGGCAACCATTTTACCAACTGAGTTATCTATCTACCATCCCTCAAACAATGTTTAAGATAAAAACACCATATTCTTTAAAAAAGCACATGCTTCACAATGCCCAATTTATAAATCCTTAGTGTGGGCCGCACTGGCGGGCACGCACCAGCTCTTACGTTCACTCGCATCTGCTGTCCTTGCACCTAACCACTCACACATGTCCCACCTCTCCATGGCAAAACTTCATCTACTCAAACCTTTTCTAGGAATGAGCTAGTCCTAAACATTTTTTTTTTTAAAAGATTGATTGATTTTATATATGTGAGTACATTGTTGCTGCCTTCAGACATATCAGAAGAGGGCAATAGATCCCATTACAGATGTTTGTGAGCCACCATGTGGTTGCTGGGGATTGAACTCAGCATCTCTGGAAGGGCAGTCCATGCTCCTAATCCCTGAGCCATCTCTCCAGTGCAGCCCTAAACATTTTTAAGACAAGTACACTTTCCCCCTAAAATACCAATGTTTCCAAAGATAGCAAACACACACACACACACACACACACACACACACACACACACACACACACCCATCTCTTTACTGTTTCAAATATGTGTTTTGTGATGTAAACTAATCCTAGTGATTAACCCCAGGGCTCTTAAAACACATTGGGTCTTGGGCCTAAGTTAAGTGGTCCTGGCAGCTCCCCCAGGGGCTCTGTCTTTATAGCCAGCTCTTTCTTTCCTTCAGAGGCTGCCACTTCTCCTCATGTTCTGGACTCTTAAAGCAGTAACTACCTGTTTCTAAATTGCTGCTGGAGCTGACTATGTGGTTTGGGCAAGCAGACATGTGTGTTGGTTCCTCTCAGGCCTCTGGGCCAGGTTGGCTCTCTGGCCAATGCTGTTATATTTTGAGTTAACCAAATCACTACATAAGTAAGATCATGTGCTGAATTTAGAGTTAGTTGCCAAGTGCATTCACACAATCCTATTTTCTGAGACATGTAAATCTGTCTGCAATTTGTTGAAATATATATTAAATAACAGTCATCATCAAAAGACAAAGAAAAAGTTCACTTCAACAAATGAAGACGACGTACACTGACATTTTGCCTGAAGCATGTCCACTAGCTTATATCAATGTATAGAGAAAAATTCTTAATATAGCTAGCTGCTATAGGAAAGATGAAGCCGGCCTCACAAAACCTAGAGAGTGCAATATTGACAGCCATGAGGGATGTCCATGGTGGGGAAACAGGTTCATTCATTTAGATTAACTGGTTTCGAACTTACTCAGCTTTGCAGATGTTAAAAGCTGCTGCAGACCTGCATAGTTTTCTAACTTTTTCCTTTCAAAGCAGTTTTATATTTCATAACAACTTTTCTACATTAGCAGATTATAAACATCTATGTTCAGCTAATAAACCTAGATATCCCCTGGAGCACATAAATTCTGATAAAATTTAACAAGAAAAAGAAAGGCAAAGAGAAAGAAAAAAAGTGATGTGTCTTTTATGTGCATAATATTTTCTTCAGGATAAAGATGTTATTTGGCATGCCTTTAATAGGACTATTAGGATATTCTTTAATAGGATATTAAATAGGACTTTAATAGGATATTCTAATTATATCTTGCCCTGACTTACCTGTGACTTACGGAAAGGAAAACTCAGTTCTGGATTGACACTGTGTGCCCTGGAAGGTCTGTAGGTAGGCAACCTCCTGACAGTTAGTGTGCTATTTTCAGAATTATAAGCTTTAGATATTAAGATAGTAGAGTGCAAAGGTGGATAAAATATAACCAGATTCCCTGCTATTTTGGGCTGCCTCTCCTGATGTTCCATTCAATTAGAATGGATAAAAGATAACATGCATTGGTCAAATAAACTTATATGGTCTTTAAAAATAGTATTGTAAACATTTTTGACAACATTTTTTTTTTAAATGGAGAGACAACCATCGAAAACGAAGCTCTCCATTTTCTTTTTTTTTTATTATTATTATTTTCTTTATTTACATTTCAAATGCTATCCCGAAAGTTCCCTATACCCCACCCCCACCCCTGCTCCCCTACCCACCCACTCCCACTACTTGGCCCAGGCTTTCCCTTGTGCTGGGTCATATAAAGTTTGCAAGACCAAGGGGCCTCTCTTCCCAGTGATGGCTGATTAGGCCATCTTCTGCTACATATGCAGCTAGAGACACAAGCTCAGGGGGTACTGGTTAGTTCATATTGTTGTTCCACCTACAGGGTTGCAGCCCCCTTCAGTTCCTTGGGAACTTTCTCTAGCTCCTCCATTGGGGACCCTGTGTTCCATCCAATAGCTGGCTGTGAGCATCCACTTCTGTGTTTGCCAGGCACTGGCATAGCCTCACAAGAGTCCACAATATCAGGGTCCCTTCAGCAGAATCTTGCTGGCATGAGCATTAGTATCTAGGTTTGGTGGCTGATGATGGGATGGATTCCCGGATGGGGTAGTCTCTGGATAGTCCATCCTTTCATCTTAGCTCTAAATTTTGTCTCTGTACCTATATCCTTTCATGGAAGCTCCCCATTTTCAAGCTTAGCCACGTTTCCCAGCATCCTCTCAGGTGCACACTGGGCTGTTCAGCTTTGCTGGCTTTTTGCAATAGCATTTAAGAGAAAACCAAGTGACCATTTGCTCCCTACACAAAAGTTTAAGGATGTGATTACGAAATGGACTAGCCTCACTGGATAAGCATGTGATTTGGCACTTAGCAGTGGGCAAGGCTATCATTTCACTGACCCACTGTGACCCACTGTGACATGAAATCACAGGAAATGACGCCAGCTGAAGCATGGAAGTCCCATTCATTTCTGAGCTCACTCAGCATTATGAATCTGCCACTGAAATGCTGTTTTCCTTCTTCAAGGACATCAAGGAAAAAAATTCATATTGCAAGCATAGCCAGAGAGAGACAAATATGAGAACATTCACTCACGCCCAGACCTACGTTTATTTTACTCTCCTGTCTCTAGTATTATGGAAAGTTTCAATCATACAGTAAAATACACAGAAGAATAAACCCCACAAAGCTGTCATTCAAGTTCCATAATTGTCACCACATGGTCCAGCTTCATGTCCTTATCCACTCCTGCCTGGATTTTTTTTTTTAAAAGCAGTTTCCAGACAAGTGATATTTTATTTTATGTAAGCTTTCATTTATAATATACATGTATATTTTTCTAAAGATCACTCCAGAAATCTCACTGCACATGAGATGTTTGAATCAACTTTAACCACATCTTGCAAAACATTTTATACTCAAGCCTATCTATCTAGAAAACTGATTTGCCTGACTGTAATTGGATAATTAAAATGACAAAGTGGCGTGAAACACACACTATTATTCTATTTAGGGTAGGGGAAGAAACACACTGTACGATGGGGAAGATAGTCCATGAACATGTCTTTCCATGGCTCTAGTCTTTGTGAACATTACAATCAATGATGAAATAAAAGTAGTTGGGTTAAGATTTGCTTGCATGGAACTGAGAAAAATGGAAGGAAGCTACTAAGGGGCCCTGGAGGTGCCTCCAACCCCCTTCCCCTTCTCCACAAACATACAGAATAAAAGACAGACCAACTTTTATAGGCTCAAAATCACTTACGTAGCAGGCTAGCTCCTCATAATAATTTACTACCAATCTGAGAGCAGACATCAAAAGGAATGGCACCGAGCAGTTCTATTCAGCTCTTCACTGCCAATGACTAATTTGTAGGGGAACGAAGGCCTCACAAGACCAAGCCAAAAACTTCTGAGGTGATTTTGATACAATGCCATAAAAGATATGAAGAGGAAGCCAGTAGGAGCTACAGATGCGGAGGCTCCATTAAGAGTACTAGCAAAAGAATAAAGGAATTTCCCTCATCTGTGAGTTTTAAGAATGATAAAAGTAGGAAAAATTCAGAAAACTCAAGCAAAACCTTTGATTTGTCAAAGCTTTTGAAAATTTGTTGTTAAATGCTAACTTTAGTTGTTGGAGGACTTAATGCAGGGCAGGCATCACTCCTCACAGCAGTTTGGCTGTCCATCTTTGCCAGGCTTGGGCCAGTGATGTCACGTGACTGTTATATCACCGGCTCCCAGTCTCTTTCAAATGAATCTCCCCCTTTCTGCAAAGTAACTGACTGAGGATGGAGACAATTGCATGAAATGATAGTTTTTAGTATCACACCTCTCCACAAAGCATAAACACTTCTGTTAAAATTTTCTGGAGCTAATGTCCATTAGTCCCATGTGACACACTAGAAACTCTAAGTTCTTTGAAGTTCCATCAACTACTGGCACATTCCTTTTGTCTCTTGAGTCTAGATATCTATCTGTTCTAAATTGAGGACTGGGATTTTCACATTACTTATTTTTGCTGGTTGAAAACTTCCCACCATGTCTGCCAGCAAGTTCATAGGTATGGACTCACATTTGTAGTGGCATTTCAACTGTGTGATTTGTTTGTTTGTTTGTTTGCTTCTGAAATCACCTCAAATAAACAAATTTATTGGAACATTTCACGGCATAGAGATTTTATACAAACCTCAGGAAACCTGTGGTGTGTTTCACCATGAAGATGTGGAGTGTCAGGAGTTCTAATATTGGCTTCCAGCCAATATTAAAATGATTTTTGAGCTTAAAAAATATATTTTTATTTTAGGTGTATAGGCATTTTGCCTGCATGTATGTTTGCATACCACCTGTGGGCAGTGCCTATGGAGGCAAGATGAGGGGGCTCTGGATGTCCTGGATAGGTGAAACAGATGGTTTTGAGTCACCATATGTGCTCAGGGAACTGGACCAGAGTCTTATAGAAGAGGAACCAATACTCTTATTGAGACATCTCTCCAATCCCTGATTTTTGTACTTTTTGAAGGAGTCCTCGTCTTTGACAAATCTGTGGGGGAATGCTTATTGGTAAAAATACACATGGAAGATCTTCAAATGCATGGGGTGAAAAGTCTGGGCATAAATGGTACAGGAAGGGCTGCAGGCCTTTACTAAGCAGAAGGAGGGGAGCATGGGAGGCCTTCCACCTTGTTAGTCTTGGTAAGGGCATTTCAGATGTCAGGCTGTGTGTGTTGCTTCTTGTACGTATTATTTGCTTAGCATAGTAAATATCAGAACAACAGAGACTCAAGACTTGATAGTAAAGATTTCACTTGCCTCTACCAATTCCAAAGCCTGGTTCACTCACCATAGTATTTCAAAAGAAAGCATTTATCAATTAAAATAGTAATCACCACCTCCATCTCAAGAGAACATTCAACTTTCAACACTTCATGGATAATGTACAAGTTTAGGGCAGAGCTGGTGAGTGAGCCAGGGGCTTCATGCATGTTGGGTAAGAGCTTCCAGAGAACATATCTAGCCCCCCATGTAACTACATTCCAACATGAAAAAAAAATGCAAGCAATTCAGTTCAAAAACAGAAAATTTCTGTTTAATTTATAAGGCACTTAAAAAACAGAAATACAAATATAATTGGTAATATAATCATGACATACTAATGAAACCTGTGTCATCCATTTAGGAGGAACTAGGCCTGGGAGGCATTGTAACTCCCCCTACATGTTTAGAACAGGGATGGCCATCGAACACTCTAATCCCAAACATACTAATTGCATGCTTCTCTTACCTTGTGATCATATGGATTGTAGGAATGAAACACCCGAGAAAGATCCTTTGTCCTTTGTTTTTTCTGTGGAAGAAAAACCACAAATATTTGAGTTGACAGGTAGCAAAAAATACATGCCTGTGTAGTTTTCTATCTACCTATAGAAAGACTATAGCTTGTTGCATGCATACATCGGTCAACTGATAGTTATATAGCTCAACTGTCATGTAGCAGGCAGGCTATCTCTTCCCAGAACAGTGGCTCTCAACCTTCCTAATGTTGCATGCAACCCTTTAATACAGTTCCTCATGTTGTGGTGACCCCAACCATAAAATTATTTCATTGCTACTTCACAAATACAATTTTGCTACTGTTATGAATTGTAATGTAAGTATTTTGGGAGATACAGTGGTCACAGCCAATAGGTTGACAACTGCAGTCATAGAAGGTTTTGTGATTAAAGCAAATTACCATCTCAAACTATTTCTAAGAACACACCTAGAAACTACAGTGAGGAGAAAGAAACCTCAGTTCGTTTATGGGATATGCTCAACTCCGTTTTAATGCCACCAACTGATCCTCAAGCACTAGCATCGACTTGAGTGACACGGCTGCACCAGGTTGCATGCAAGATCTTGAGTTTGTCTGCTTGAGCCTGCAGCTGGGGGTGGGAGGGCATCTTCATTACAAAACTATTCTACAGCCTGGTACCCAGCAGGATACATCCTATACACAGTATGTACTCAACAAATAATGGCTTAATGAATCAATGACGTGCTTGAGGCAGAATAGCATGAACTACTCTAAGCCTCCTAGGCAGCTATGAAGAGACAAGGCCCTTCACTTCTAATGAGGCGCTCTGCTCAAGTAAACCTGGACCCTATGCAAGACTTCTCAGGCTTGCTCCCCAGGCTGTGACAAGGATAAATGTGACATTCTTCTGTCACAGTCAACTTGAAAAGAAGCTTATTTGTTTGCCACTGTATGCTTACATGGCTCCATATCAATTTTACGCACAGGCATGTGCACATGGAGCTCACATACACAGATGGGGCTATTACTGTCAGGGTTAGGAGGCTGTTTGACATCTGCTTTCTGGCTCATACTTCCTCATTGCCAAACTTCCCTGGATGTGGACAGACTCTCATTCACTCTTAGGTGATCTCAAACTCCAAAGCTTTAGAAATCTAAATCTTCCTGGCAAATCATTTGTTTGTTTGCTTGTTTGCTTGCTTGCTTATTTTATGAGACAGGGCATCACTACATACCCAAGGCTGGCCAGGAACTTGCTATTCTACTGTTCTAGCCTCCTGAGTGCTGGGATTGAAGGTGTATTCCACTATACCAGGCTAACACATCAAGTTTGGATACAAGGGCAGTCTTGGCATAAACATTTTTATAAGCCTGAAAGTTTGTATCATTTTAAGAAATCAATTGTACATATCTAGTTTCAGGATCGTATTGTATGCATGCGTATGACCCTGATATGGCCAAACTGCACCCCTCTCCCAGCACTGTTCCTTTCAGTTTTCCTTTGCACCAGGATTGAAGGAGGGATCACAACTTGAGAAGGGCACTCTGAAGAGGTTTTCTCCTCCATTTAGGTTAGATTTTTTTTTTTAAACTTACATAACTATGTTTGTATCTTGTAGAACAGACACACAATACTTCTGCATATTGAAGAATTCATTATATTTATCTCTTGTTCATCATGGAATCAATCTCTGTTATATCTTACAATTCTGTCACGCAAGTGACCCATAATGTCTGTGATAGCCACTAACAACCAACAGGGGTGCTTCCATCTGAATGAACCTTGCTGATTATCCTTGAGGCCTGTGGAGATATTTGCTACCTACTCCAGGGTCTTCATGTTATCTGTCTACCACACACCTCCTGACTGCCAGGATCTGGTCATGATTACAGTCATGTATGAAAGTCATTTATACACTTTCATAGTTTTGAAACGGAACAGCTCTGTAGGCAAACTATCTTGAGAGGAAGGATTCCACAGGCATCATTTCCAGTCAGCTGGCCTTGTTTGCCACATTCTAATGCCCACTGATAGGCATCTTTTCCTGCTGAAGTTCCCACTTCTGTCCTCTCTCAAGCAATGCTTCCAATATAACCCCCTTTTTCTTTTTGCCTGCAAGAAGGCACAGACATGTCTTTAAGAAAATAGAAAACAGTTCCCTTAGTTAATGACACGTTTCTCCTATGAGCCTCAGAGTCTATTTTCAATAGTCACTTGTCCACCAAAGTTTGCATTAGCTTATGATTTTCTCTTTCTTTCCTTTACACCCACTTAGTTGGTGGAATGGTTCTTGGCCACACTTCAGTCAAAAGAAAAAAAGAGAGAGAGAGAAACACCAACATTTCCTTTAATGGGAGACTTGAAGTAACACATTGGGGCATTTTCCCCCTGAAAGAAGATGATGCTAGTGAAGATAAGCTGAGAAACACACCAACAATCAACGCAGGAAGTACCTGAAGCTGAGCAGCTGCACAAGCAGCCCTCTTACCAGCAGGAGCTGGCAGAGAGTAAGAAATGGCAAGCATTGTTTTGGGTGGCCTTTTTACGTGAGTTTGGATAACCCAAACCCATGTGCACCTTTTAACTTGACTTTTATTTTTTATTTTATTGTGGGGGACACTAGGACTTATGCAAGTTAAATACATGTTCTTCCACTGAGTTGTACCACCCCGCCCCTGGCCTGCACATACCTTCTGTCATAAACTAAGTCAAGTGATTTGAAGAAGAAAGGATGTAAAGGTTATTAGATAACAGTGTTTGGATCCCCTCAAAGGGGGAAAAGCCCAGGAAATAAATAGAACTCGACTTTTGACAACCAACTAATTATACACACATATAGTAGAGTCCTGGCTATAAACATAAAAAATAAGTGCATCAAGAATGCTATCTGAATGTCATTGATATTCCTCTCCTGAAGTCAGTTATATAGCTAATGGTGCATTTCTGGAATGCAGAGCAAAGGGTGTAAGTTATGTTCCTGAGCCAATCTAGGCTAACTCCTGTTCCTCTAAGTAAGTTTTGCTGAGGCCTGGGGAGATAGTTCAGTTGGCAAAGTGCTTGCCATGGAAGCCTGAGGCCCTCAGCTCAGTTCATAGAAATCAGGCAAGAGGTCAGACATAATGGTGTATGCTTGTAATGCTGGCTCTGTTGAGTACAAACAAGCAAATTCTTGAAGGTTTCTGACCAAATAGATTAGCTTAATCCTCAAGCTCCACACCAGTGAGAAAGAAGGTCTCAAAGTATAAGCTGACTCCTAATGAATGATTTCCGAGGTTTGCCTATGGTCTACACACACACCATCCCACATATGTTCAGATTCTCTCACACATCAGGTACATAAGGTTCTACTGACGCATAGCCACACCCATTCACTTGTGAATGCTTCATGCTTCAGAGGCAGAGTTGAGTGCCCCAACAGAGACTGCGTCCCACAAACCATATGGTATCCACTATCTGGCTCTTTACACAAGACAGTCACTCTGCTTTAGCATCTATGTCCCTAACACACCAGTGAGACATCCCCTGGACTGAACACCAGGTATACAGCTTTCCAGAAAGGTGGCCTGCTCCTTCTACCTGCTCTGAAGATAGATGACAGGAAATCATAGCTTGTATCCTGATGCATAACAATGAACCAGTGAGGGGCAACAACACCTGGTGTCCAGTTTTCATGACTTGACCTTCCAGAGCATTCTATAGGAAGTTAGAGAACAGGTTCTGGAGCAGGCTGAAATAGATCTGAGGTTTTCATAGCCTTTCTAGAAGTATTTTATGAGTTTAGATCACAGAAAATTCAAGAAGACATTTTTTTACTAAGTGTTGGGCCTGAAGCCTCAAGGGTTGCACATACAAATGGTGAAGATGTGGCCATCATTTGTAGTGATATTTCTCAGACAGGCAACATGAAACAAAACAAAACAAAACAAAACAAAAACCTACCGTGAAGGAATTACTAAGCTATGTTCTCTGCAGCTTTAATCGAGACCAAAAGCTGAGCCCCAAGTGGAATAATTGAGCATTTTCCTGTTGCATCAGAGCACGGGTCCAAAGGACCTCCTGCTTTTCAGTCTGTTCAAATAAACATCTCAGGCCTGAAGATACCTGCAAACCCTCCAAGCATTTAAAAAGTAAACACATAGGACAGGCCACAAGATAGACTTGTAACCAGGGTGGCCTGGCAAATGTTTCTCCCAGAATCTTGCAAGGTACCATCAAGTTATCTGCATCATCAATCCCCATGCATGGATGGCAGAACTAGAGAACACTGAGCTCTGCCATGTATGTGGGCTGCAGCTGGCTTTCAAAACAAGGCGGTATGCAAGTTTGTTAGAGCATCTACATTTCTTTCTTCTACTTCTTTTCATTAAGGCCTCACGATCATTGTTTGTTTAATTAGGTAATTGTTTATTTTTTATTGAGGAGATGTGCATCCACACCTTCCCTCCTATTTCACTTTACAAACTGCATTGGGATTCTCTCCCTAAGGTCAGAGACACCTCTATATTTATATGCAATTCATTTTTAGAAAAAAACAAACAAAGCTTAAGCCCACCTTTGAACAGTGCAGGTTGCCAATGTTGTAACCAATTCAACCTCTCTGAAGAGTATGCAACTGGGCAGTGATGTAACACACATTTAGTCCCCGAACTCAGGAGGCAGAGGCCGGTGACCTCTGTGAGTTCTAGGCCAGCCTGGCTTGGTCTACAGAGTTAGTTCCAGGGCAGCCAAGGCTACAAAGAAACCCTGTCTTGAAAAGAAAAGAAAAAGAGTGTGTAACAGAACACTCATTGTGAAGCTCCCTGTGGGCAGCGAACCTGCTTTACAGGACTCTGGGCAATGTCTAATGCTCTTGCTCCTCATGTGTGAGGTGATCTTCTAGCCTACTTCCTCTACAGGAAGTCTAACTCTTCCTCTCTGCCGCTAGGATACAGACAACAGTGGGCCCATTAAGTTTCCTCTGCAATGTGACAGCATTGGGTTGAAGAACAGATATCACTTGCTTGGCATCTTAGGCTTCCACAAATTTGAGTTGACAGGTAGTAGTGTAATTTACAGGTGGTGAGGAAGCAGGCTGAGTATAGGCACACACACGGAGTTGAGTTGGTTGGTAAAAGGGATGGTTAAATGAGCAAAAGAGATGATATGCACTGGCGTAGCAACAAATGATTAAGCTTGGGATTCAGAAAGAGGTTTCCAAAGAGCTTAAAGATGGAGCCCAGTCATACCAAGATCAATCCCTCCCATGGTGGAGTGACAAACCAGCCATGCTACTGAAACCATCCCAATCAAATGATAATACTCACAGGGAAAGCTTGGGCAAGGTGAGAGGGTGGGCTGGATTACACAAGCTGAGAGGCAGGATGGCTGACAGCTAGTGACTAACTCACAGTGTAGAAGCGAAGAAAGAACAGAGATTCTAAGAGGTCGGCTTCAGCTCCTCCATGGAATGAAGACTAGGCACAAACAAAGCAGGCTTGGGGAAGAGGAAAGAACTGGCTGGAAGCCATCTGGAGAGTAATGAGAAGAAGCTCGTGCTCAGCAGAGGGTATGTGGGCCACAAGCTTGAGGGTTCTGAGCATGCTGGTGCCATCTGAAGCAGGACTGCATGAGATCACATATGAAGACAATGGAGTGAGAAGGAGAGATGTGGGTCTCCTGACCCTGGCTAGCTGTCTGCTCAGAGCTTCCTAAGGCCAAGAGATGGCTGGAATATGCCAGTGCTATCCACCCCTTGCTGCAGGCAAAAATGACTGATGCTTCTGTCCTCCTCAGTGTCTTAGATTTAATTGGTCTAGGGGGACTCTAGAAAGCTCACTGTTTCCAAGGCATGGCTAAATGTGAGATCCAGGATGCTCCGTAAGCTGGCTTCTGACTTCTATGCTACTAGGCCAGGTCCCTAACATCCTTCGGTACTTGCCATCATCAGGAACTTTTAATCTGCAGCTCTACACTATGCCTGCAGTTCTGCCCTGCTTCCTAACCTCTTCTCTTCCTTACGACACAGCTTCTCTCTTCAGGAATCCCTCTGGGCCACACGGAGCTTGGGCTGCAGAGCTGGCTGATGCTCCATACTTAAGTTGGTGAATACTTCAGAAAAGACAGGGAAAACTAATTTAATAAGCATGGTCCTTTACTATGCTGTGTGTGAAAAGCATCAGAAGCTTTAGGAAAAGCATTGACAATACCAGAGGTCAGTCAACAATCTCATGTTCCTACTGTCAGTCTGTCAGTGGTGGTCCTGAGATAGCAATCGTCCATGAAAGCCCAAGGAGGAAGAAGAAAAAACACCCCTGGAATATAAATCACAAACCTCAAAGTTTCAGAAACCAGTTGGAAAACTGATGTGGAATATGGCTGGCGCACACCCTCTAGTACACAAGAAGACAGGAAAGAACTTTAAATCGTATCTGCACAGTACTGTTTGTTATTTACATTGCTGGGGATGGAGCTCAGGGCCTTATACAAGCAAGCAAGCAGCCAACGAACAAACAAATAACTAAATAAGTAAATAAAATAAAATAGAATGTGTTCTGTCAGTGAGTTACATCCCCAGCCAGTCCCTCTGGTTTTTCTAAGGCATAGGAGTGTTTCATTACTGTTCTGTGAGAGGCCTCTTCTGTGACAATAGGGAAAACAAGACACACCTGTAAGTCCCAGGAAGACGTTACTCATTAGTCTCTAGTAAGAGCTGAAAAATCACGAAGGTAACCCTTCATACCACTGAGTGGCCTCTCCACAGACTAGGTGGACAGTGTAAGCATTTCCTACAGGATGTGATGGCAGTACTGAGGGCAGAATTAGGGAGTTGATGAATCTAATCACCCGGGTATAAAAGTACACATATCAAATTCAGCAGATGTGCAATGTGCAGCTGATTCGAAAGCATTGAGGATGTCAGTGGGAAGCACCTCAAATAACAAGGCAAGTGTAATGGCCAACCACAGCGGCCCTCAACGGGCAATAACCAGAGATGCCTGCCCTGTGGGGAGATGGTGATATGTGGTGAAGTGGAAGAGAACAGCCATGCCTATGTACAGGCACACTCTATATTCTACAGACAACATTTATTTGCAAGGAAAAGTCATTCTATGTCAACAAAGGCATGTTGGGCATAGAAGGAAGGACTCATTTTTGTCATAGTTGTTGCCCAAATGAGTAGCCATGACCAGTAATAGGACAGAGTCCATGTATACTGAGTAGCAGATTCTGTACAACGGTTCATTCAAACATCCTCTGTGTGGTCACTTCTGGGCACTGAGAATGAGCAAAAACACAGGGGGCTCTACTGAGCCACACAGTATCGCCAGTCTTCCCTCTGCCATCTTTACTGGTGACCTCAGAGTGGAAAGTCCGCTCATATTTACACAGTCATCTTACTGTGTCCTTTCCTCACTCTGTAAGTTCAAAGTCTCCCATTACATGACCAGTGAGTCAAAATGGGCAGACACCTATTTTTATACTGTTAAGTTTGTCTTTAAAGTTTCAAAATGTCTTGGATGTCACACAAAATGTATCTTGTATGTAGGAGACACTGGGATTCAGGTGGCTTTACTCCCTCTGTAGGTAGTGCCTGTCTCTCCTAACTCACATCTCCTTATTGCCACTCCTGATGCCTGCAAGGGCTCCACTGCCTTCTTCAGGTACTAGATTCACCCCACAAGTTTTGTTCAAAATAGTCTCTTCTGGGCTGGAGAGATGCTTCAGCAATTATGAGCTTCCCTTCTCCTGGTTTGATTCTCAGCACCCACAGGGTGCTATGGGCACCAGGCATGCATCTGGTACATGCATATATGTGCAGGCAAATAATTAATTTTAAAATCATCTCTTCCAAGCTGCCAGGGTCCAACCCAACAGAAATCCTCTCTGTACAGAGCTCCTTCCTAACTGCTGCCACTGTGTGTCAATGCCTCTTTGAGGAAAAAGCTGTGATCTGGTCACTTTGTATCAATCATGCCTTCCCTAACACTACTACAAAACTGCATACAGGGGATGTTCAAAAGGTCCACCCATCCCCTTCCCCAGCTCCTACAACGTTGCTTTACCTTTACTGAGCCTTCTGGGTCCTCTAACTACCTGGGCATTTTTTGTTCTAACTCCTCAGCTTATGACACAGCTATCTAGCCCATTTCTGGCCAGTAACCTTAGATTCCCCATTCTTTTGTCCTTTATTCACTCTTAGAGTTGGATCAATCCCCCAACCATACATCCATTCAATTCTTCGATGGAGCCTTCTACCACGTGGATGCTCTTCTCTCTTTCCTACAAGTCTCCTGACCCATTGTCCTGCTCCCACCATTACCTCCTTCACATACAATCTGTTCTCTGAGCTCTGACTCCAGTCATCCATTTTCTACATAACCACCATTCTGCAGGCACCATACTAGTGTATCTGAAAGCAACATGATTGACGTAGCAGAGCTCGTGAACTCACGAGGAGGAAAAGCCAAGCCTTGTGCATACCTAGCCAGCAGCTAAGCACATAGTGAGTGCTGACGTGTTGGAAAAATGAATTCCCAATGTTCTGGATGGCAAGGCCCAGTATAACTACTGCTTAATAAGAGTGTCTCCCACAGAATAGATATCCAATTCAGGACTCCTAAGCAGATTGTTAAATCTCATGCCAATCGCCAGGCTGGATGGCACTGTTACAGCTATAAATGATGCTTTAGGACTTGAGGACTATCATGGTAAACAAGTCAAAGTTTCACATCTGTCTTCCATGAATTTTTACTCTGATTCAATTTATACTCAAGGAAAAAATTTAAATTATGTTTGCATTTTCATAAAGCTCCTATCTCTAATGACAAATCCAATATAGGATACAGGATTGACAATGTTTAGGAGCTTCTGTGGGATTGAAAAATATCATGATGCATGAAACAAACAGGTATACTGTGGCTTCTCCTTACATAAAGACTAAGGGACAATCTATCTCCAGTTAGGATATGGTCAGACACTTTTTTTTTTCAAATGAATATTAATTCATTTATTGTTCAATGATTGGGGAAAAGAAATTTGAGGAAAGGTATCTATCAAAGTTATATAATGTTAATACATTTATTATCATTTAAAATTCCATCAAAGGTTTTGAGAATGAGAAGGAAATGTTTATTCTGAGAAATGAATGCATAAGCAAAACGGAAAATTGCATAAATCAGGCCATCAAAAATGTAACTTTTACTTTATTTTTTTTTAGTGAAGTGCAAGATACATCCAATTCAGATTTATATATTGTAACTTCACACATCACATTAAAAAAATGAATATATAGGCAACCGCTTGTCTTTGCCATGGTATCAGTTGCTTAGAACTAATTATACTCATCTAGTGTCTATGGGAGATCTGTTTTAGAACCCCTCATAGATACTCAAATCTTCAGATGCGCAAGCTCCTTATGTAATAGGCATTGTACTTGAATATAATCTAAGCACATCTTATAATTTTAAACTATCTCAGATCTTTAGAGTAACTAATGGTAAGGGAAACTGTGTATTTTTAGTTCATTCCCTGTAGCATTTTATGTCCTAGGCTGACTAAATCCACAGAGGTAGATTCCTGCAAATGGGGTGTGGGGTTGGGAATAGTTTGAATGTCTGTTTTCCCTAAGTTACACACTTGACATACTTGATCACTCTGATAACGTTTTAGAATGTAATGCCTAAGTTCTGTATCACAATTCCTTCTTTGGGAAAACAGTGGTTAAAGTTAAAGCAGCACCTGACTCGGGTAAGGATGCTAAGAAGGCCACAGGTCTGTTCTCCCCAGAACTCTCTTCATTCCTATCACCAGTGCCTAAGGCGATTGATATCCGCCATCACCACCTGTATAACCTCTAAGATGGGGTTCTGGACTCATGTCTTAATCACTACAGAGAAATCTGCATGGTCTGTTAAACACAGGAAGTGGTCAGGAACTTACATGTTCTAAGATACCAGATTTCACAGCAGAGAATACAAGAATGTTGTATTGCACTGTCTCAGTTTGGTTTCTATGGCTGTGATGAACACCATGACCAAAAGCAACAAGGGAGGAGAAGGCATACTCTGGCTTATCGTTTACAGTGTATCAGCTAGAGAAATCAGAAGAGGAACTCTGGGCAGGAACCTTGAGGCAGGAACTTTATAGCAAAGGTCATGGAATAATGTGGGTTACTGCATTGTTCCTCATAGCTTGCTCAGTCTGCATTTTTATAGCACCTGGGACCACCAGTCCAGGACTGGCACCCCCCACAGTGCACTGGGACCTCCCACATCAATCACCAATCAAGACAATACATCACAAGCTTGCCTACAGCTTGCCTACGGGCCAATCTGGTGTGGTTCTCAGTTGAGGTTCCCTCTTCCCAAATGATTCTAGCCTGTGTCTAGATGACATAAAACTCAACAGCACACCCACAAAGGCTCCCCCGGTCCTTCATCACTTAGAAACCGATTTGCTAGACAAAGCAAAGGAAATAGAGCTTCTTTCCAGTGCCACTTATCACTGGCTGGGCACCCCAATCCAAGCACCTGACATCCTTAGAAGTGTTTTAAGTCTTAGAGCCTTAGTTAAGTCTATGCAAACAGTTTCCCCATCAAAAATCCCCTGGAACATGAAACTCTTCGGGTCAAAAACATTTCAGGGAAGGGAACTAATCCATGGACAGAAGCTTCACTGTCAGGAATATGTTCCTGTTATTTCTAGTCTTTAAAACAATCCTTTATATACAATCATCTTCTCCCGGGGACACTTTAAAACGATCTGTAGTTACAGTGTTTAAGCTCTGATGTCTACATTACATTAACAACTCAACAGGTAACATGGAACAACTAGTGTGCAGCCTGTAGACTACACTGCTGTTATCTTTGTCTTTATATACTTGTAATATTTTTTTTATTAATTAAGGAAGGCCAATTAGGTTTACTTAACGTTTCCCCACTTGCTTAATAATAATGCTTGGTGTCCATGAATTGTTTTAAAAAGTAATTTACAACTGAGTCAAGAGGAAAGGAGTGTAAGTGTAAGGCCACAACACGGTGGAGACAGACAAGCCAGTGCGGGTGAGGTCTGTCAGCACCCTGGCGTTACATGTGTTTTCTTTTGCTGCTATTATACTTATGCTCCCATTTGTTGATGTCCTGTCCCTGCACTGAACGTAATGCTCAGCCAGGCTGAGGCTTGGAGTCGAGGATGTAGACATGGGACCTGGACCTGCCCAAGCCCTGTTTACATCTGCAGCCTTGCACCAGCTTGCAGAGGCCAATCTGCACAGAGCCTAGGAGGAGTGGGGGTAGGGCAAAAAAGAGAATGAAGAAAACTAAATTTCTCTGACCCATGGATAAGCTGCTGTATAGTTCTAAAAACTGATCAAAACCATCGCACCTCTTCCGTGACCCCAAATAAGACCCAGTGTCATCCCATTTGTGGAGAAGCCTGAAAACTGTTCTGAGCCAGTTATTGCTGCCTCTCTCGATAAGCCCAAGACTCATTTCTATTATGATCCCACGGCTGCGACCTGGAGGGTCAGTCATGAGCAGGGCGGCTTGATAACTCCCTACTTTCTACATCTAATTTAGCACCTACTGTAAAAAATCCTTTCTATCAGCAAGGCAGTCATCACTGATCTCCCCCTCAGACCTATCACACCAATAATACGGCGTCTAAAATTCATTTCAAGGGTGGCTAGGCTTTTTGACCTATCTTCTCTTCAAGTACTATGTCAAAAAATAGAGTTATTTTTGTTCTATATATTAAACACACATTTTCTTTTATCTCTGGCCTTTATGACAAAAGGGTCTTTACTCGATAACCAGAGGACAATTTAATAGACAGCTCAGCCCGCTCCATTGTCTTGTTTTTATGTCAATTCAGAAATCAGTCAATGCTTTTTCATGTTGTAGATCAGGGCTCCTACACAGAGGTCCAACAGATGTAAATTCTGAGGCTGACCTTTGCCAGGCAGATCTGCAGCTAGCAGAAGAAAGGGCTGAGGCATGTGTGTGTAGTGAGGGTGAGGGAAAGGAGTCAGAAACAGCACAAAGGGGAGCAGACTGCTAAACTTTCCCCTGTGCCATTCATACCCAACAACAACAACGAGTCCCACGCAGCTCATGAAAGCTCACTGTTAAGAGCCCTAGTGTTAGGTGCTGGTACCGAAGCCTACAGGGATGTGCGTAGGTCTCTGGTTCTCAAGGCATAGGATTATAAGCCTTGGAATCTGGAAGCTCAGTTCTTAAGACTGAGTTGCTCCTTACCCATCTGTGATTTCTATTTGGAGCAGACGAATGTAGAGAGTCATTTGTAACAAAGCCATTAATCGTGAGAGAAGCTAGGTGTTCCACAGCCTATTCAACCTGGCATCTTCCCAGTTTGTTACATGTATGTCCATTATTTCTTACTATAACCAAATTCCTGAAAATGGTGAATTTTAATCATAGTTTTTGGGTGATTGAGGGCATGAGACTGAGGGCTGCACCACATAGAGACAGGAAGGTAGGTTGGAAGCAGCGAGGCTAGGACCTCCCACTAGGTCACACTTCTCCTTTTTAATGAGATTGAACCCAGGGTCTCACACATGCTCAGAAAGCACTTCACTTTTGAAGCCTAGTCTATTCTATTGGGCTCATCTTTCAATGGTTATACTACTTCAGCACCACCAAACTAAATGACAAGTCCCCAGTACAGGGATCCTTATAGGGCATGTTCAAACTACCACTAGCTGTGTCTAAACCACTCTTCAGGTTGAAGAGGCTGCTTCAGCACAGACTAGTTTGCATATACCATATGCTTTCAAGAACTAATTATCTTAATACTCCCAAAACGTTTGTTCAATATTTTCTGATTGTGTGTGTGTGTGTGTCACTGTTTAAAATCTCTTTATATTATCATTTAAATGTTTTATGAAATCTTTTCCACCTTTGGCTGTTAATCCATTCTCAGACATAAGACTTACATGCTACCCAGTGTGGCTATCATTTCGTTGATTTCTGTGGCTGTGCAGACTATATTGTTCAGTACTGCCCTATTTCTTTTCAGTTTCAAAGCCCAAGTTTCCATGGGGAAAGAAAGAAAGAAAGAAAGAAAGAAAGAAAGAAAGAAAGAAAGAAAGAAAGAAAGAAAGAAAGAAAGAAAGAAAGAAAGGAAATGCCAAGAATTTATGAGGAAGCCTCTGCCCTCTGGTTCATCTGGATCTTGTGGCTGAAGCCTTACCACCACCCTACTCCTTGCAGGTCCTTGGGGTTGGGTAAGATATGGACTTGGTGAGATCCCTTTTCACAGCTTTCTCACAGTCACTTATTAGACAGATGACCCTTTTCCCATTTTGTTCTCTGGTGCCAAGGTTGAAAAGGAGTTCTCCACATGCTTGGAATGATCTTTCAACTCTCTTCTGTCTGATTTATCTATGAATCTGCTTTTAAGCCAACATGACAATGTTGCTATTAATAAAACTTCATAATACAATTTTAAAACAGACTATGTGGTGCCGTTCTCTTTCTCAGAATTGCTTTGGCTATTCAGGGTCTTCGTGATTCCACATAAATTATTTAATGAGTTTTTCCATTTTTGTAAAGAATACCATGAGAGTTTTTAACAAGGGTTGTACTAAATTTGTGTCTGATAGTTTTGAATCTTTGGAGAATATTGTCATTTTAATAATATTAATTATTTTGGCTCATGAACTTTGGATTCTTATATCTTCTTTAGTTTCTTCTATTGAAGTTTTAAATAGTTTTGTCCTACCAACATCTTTCACCTCATTGTCTGACTTTATTCTTGACTATTTCTGATACTATTACAAAAAGAGACTTTTCTTGATTTTTGTTTCCAACTTGATCAGTATTTTCATATGGCATTGCGAGTGGGTTATCGACTTGAGTGAATTCATTTTGTGGATTTATAACTGCATTTCACACATCATATCATCTTTACACAAAAACTTTCTGTCTTCTTTTATGTCTTTACTTTTCTTGCCTGATCATTCATTAGCATTTTCAGTAATACAGAATATGACTGTAGTCATCTTTGTCATGCAGCAGATATTGAGGAAAAAGACGTAGTTTTTTTCTGTTACAATACCTGCCCCACCTTTTTGGGTGGGTTTTGTTGTTTGTTTTTGATAAGTAGCCTTCATTATATTGAGGATTTTCTTTGAACTCATAAATTGCTGGTAGTTCGAAGTAGCTCTTTTTAATCAAGAAAAATCCATGAACTTGTCCAATGCCTTTTGTCATCTGAGATGATCAGGATCCTTCCTGTATTTTTTTTTCACTGCTGCCTGTATCACAATCATTAAATTACAACTATTAATCCAGCTTTGCATGGCCGGGACAAGTTCCACTGGGTCATGATGTACAATCTTTGTAATATGCTTTGAATTTGGCTTGGCAATATTTAACTGAAGATTTTCAGAACAATACTAACAGACCATGGTTTTCTTTTAGTGATTTAGACAGCAATATAATATTAGATTGTAAAATACATTTCTTTTTTTGATGGAGTTGGAGCTGGATATGGTCTCCTAGACCTGGGACACGCTGGGCAAGCACATTACAAGTGAGCTACAATCCCAGCCCCTCCTTTTCATCTCGGGAAGAAGATTCTTTCAAAGCTCTCTGGCTGGTTTTATTTGATCTGTCTGCTCTTAAGGTCTGGCACACAGCTGCCTCCTTTAGCATTCTGGAGGTCTGCTCGCCTCTTATCTGTGCTAAGCCGTATGCTTCCTTTCTCCTGTGCCCTCTTCCTTCACCCACTCTCTTATTTGATGATGCCCAGGCTGTCTTTAAAAGCTTCCTGATAAGTGCACAGAGTCACAGCCTGGGAAGCACTTTTCTTAAGCATTGGTCATTGGATGGTCTTTGGGTGCCGTCCAGAAGTCTGAGTCACTCTGGTCCCTGAGCCTTTCAACATGAACTGGCTCTTCTCCCTTATTGTGGTTTAAGTCTGTTATAGATTCATGATTCAGGCCTGCAGTGGCCACTTTCAGTCATTGGAAGCACGTTTGAATTATTTCATTATTTTTATCTTCAGTCTGTTTAGAATACCTGTTATTGAAATGTTGAATATTTTAATGATATTTTCTACCTAATTTCATTTTATTCTATTTTCTAGGTACATTTTCTCTACTTTGTCTCAACTCCAAGGTATTTTCCTGCTTTGTTACCATGTTTGCATTTTTCAAGAGTTCCCCTTTATCTTCTAGAGCATTACTGAAATGGTGCCGCACCTTGTTTCATGAGTTACTATTGATGGTAGTCCCTAGCGTCGTTTCCTCCACTCAGAGTCCTGCTTGTTTTCTCTTCCTAACCACTCTGGGCTGCTGACACTAGTCTTTTGCTTCTTATCAGCTATTAACTTTTCTGAGATGTCTGTCAGTCCATGAGTGGTATTCATGCTCAAAAGTAAGGGACAGAAAACAGTGACTGGCAATTCCAAGGCCACACTTGAGCTTGCTGTGGAGTTCTCTATGCAGGGATCCACCTAGATGGTTTACCTCTAGCACTTCTATAGACGGTGTTTCTTAGTCCTGGGCTGGCCAGCTTTCCCAATGCGACACTTTTAAAACTCTTCTCAGGAAGGCAAAGCCATGTTACTGACAGCATTCTACTTGCTTAACAAAAACAGCATTCTATGTTTAGATGCTGACTGGAATCTGCTTGCCCTCAACCATATTCAGTGTCCTTCCACCTATAGCATTTCTACTGTCACCTCATGGGAATACACAAGTCACCAGGTTTCAGCTGGGTCAGGTGGAGGGATGTCACCTAGAAGCCAGAGATGGAGGTAGGAGGACAGAAGAATCTAACTACTTTATAATTTACACAGGTTTTCTGATTAGCGTGTTTTCTTCCTGCCTCATTTTCTCTTACAGAAGTACCAGCTCATTCCCTAACCACGTGAATAATCTCCAGCATCTGCCTTCCAGCACTGGTGACAAATTGGTTACAAGACTCCCAAAGATACAAAGAAGTATAGATCCTCAAGTCCCTTATACAAAAGGTGGTAGCAATTGCATTGAGCCTATTTAGCCTACACAGGTCCTTTGGTATACTTTAATATGAATCTTCTCTTGTTTAGTTACAATACCCTATGCAATGTAAATCCTCGGTAAGTAGTGGTCATATTGTGTTATTAAGGGAATGATGACAAGGCATAATGCTGGTTTGGTACATAGGCATTTTTCCCTAAACAGCTTTATCCATGGATGGCTGAACCTGTGGATGTGAAGCCCATGGTGAAGGACCTGCTGTATATGAACTGGTACCTTGGTTTCTCTGTGCTAGTCCACTCTGTGGTCAAGTGCTCATCCGCTTTCCAGCTATCACAGTGCCCATGACTCTAACTTATCTTTATGGGTTAATAATATATGCAATAAGTCTTATATGGTAGTTATGATAGATTTTATAAAAGAATAGAATCAGATCTCTCTTTTTATTCACTGAAGAATTCTCAGAAGATGTTTTAAAGCCCTATAGCTCATATATGCACAACAACCTCATGAATTCCTTTAAAAATATCCAATATAAAACAAAATGAGAATCTAGCACTCCATGTCACAACCAGGAAAACCAACAGCAGCCGCCTGAGGAGACTTAGGATGAGGCTAAAGATCTTATTTTTTTGAACACTTTATTTTGCAGCCTGCAGAAGAACCAAGCTCATAACCTACAAGGAACACTTTCTACCAGTAAAAGGGCACCCTGACAGTGGCATGATATATTTTCATTCCTGGTTCCAGAACTAGCTGGATCTTACATGGGAACATTCCTCCCATTTCTTTATATTGGTTTTCCCTAGAATAACAAGTTCAAAGCACCACAAAGTCATTTGAGAGGATACTTTGTGATTGCACAGATACCAGAGGTTGAGAGGAAGGGCAGAAAAGAAATTTAAGATGGAAGGGAAGTATTTCTGACTGCAGCAGCATGCAGCTGACACCAATTTCCATGCACCTGAGTTAGTGGTGAGTCTCACTGAACATCAGGAGAAACACTTCAGACATGACCTGTAAATTCTCCTCCAAGTGGAGACTTTTATCATCCATAAATCTACCCAGCTTCTCTCAACCCACATACGTTTTTGATCTGCACAGTTTTGAGGAGGAGGGTTCTCATGTATTATCCACTGCCAAGTAAACGAACAGGCACTTCAGTGAAGTAAACCCCGCCTTTTCTAACTTTAGCTTCCTTCTCTGTGCCTAAGTCTAAATTTGAGCTATTTTATTTTAATTTTAAAGATAGGCTCAGGCTTGAGAACTGTTAAAAATAATTCAGAAGTTTGGAATAGATTAAAAACTAAAGTGAAAAATGTCTTAAATTGCATGACTGTAGCCACTTAAGTAGCCAGAAAGCGGGAATGGGACCTAAGTCATTGAGATATTTTGTTTTTTGCAACCTCACCACTCTGTCTTCTGTGACATACTCAGGATTAACAGCTCTTATCTAAACATGGTAAAGGTGAGGCAGAGAATCCAGACAATGCTGCTAAGCAGGTGACAAACTTAAAGCCACTAACAGAGGGTAGGAGCACACGACAACCTCAAGATGTACTGCTCTGAGGGTAGACCTTCACCATTACTCAGACAGGCCCACACATATAAACACATCAGCATAAAAGCATAGAAGCATGGAGGCTATAACCTTAGCCTGATGGTGAAGGGAACGCAGGCTCAAACTGAGAAAGGAAAAGCTTAGGAAGGGCCCGGGTTGAGAGAGATGACAGGCTGTTACCATGTGTAACATACGACCAGGAGAACACTGCTGCAGACATTGGTGAGATTTATGATGGAACTGGAGAATGAACTGTTGATTAGATAAAACGATCACAATTAATGCTAAAGTTCCCAAATTCTATTAAAATGTAATTATCTAAGGTTCCCCACCTTAGAAAACGTCTACTAATTACTACAGACTGGAGTTGTCTGTTGTCTATACAGATTGTCCAGGGAAAAAGTATGGCTGTGTCTCTTACTGATAGTCTTTTCTTAGGAGGGAAGGGGAGGAGCAAGAACATGTGAAAGATTCAGAAGAAAGATGTTTGTGTGCACGCACATGCAAACAGACATGTGAGGACATACATAGCAAGATGCTGAGAGAGCAAAACTGATGAATCTTGGGAAAGTGACCTAAGTCTCTTTGGAACACCCCCAAGTCTTTTCGGCAGTTAAAAACGGGGCCGGCGAAGACAGTACGGCAGGGGACAGCGCTTGGGCTCTGTCTCTGGAGCCCCTGTGCTGGATGGACAGAACACCTCGTGAGCTGTCCCCAGACCCTCACCTTTGTGCTCACACACATGGGCCTACGGACACAGACACCCATGCAAATAAAACCACAAAGCATTAAAAAAGAATTTAAAAGCATTTCTAAAACCACCCATGTGATTGCCCTGCCAGGACATAATTTAAGAGTCAGCATTTTCTTTTCTAAAATTTTTGTAAATTTCTGGAATGAATATTTTACTTGCTTTCTATAACAGCAAGGCACAAGGGGGCAGAGAGAATAATATCATTGCGGTCCCAGCTTTCTACCTCACTGTGAGGCAAAGCAACTTGGTGACACTGAGCCCAGTGAACTGCTCTGCCAAGCAGAAACCTTAAATTCCTGCAAAGATGACATGAGGCAGGACACACCTGAAGCAGAGCCCATGGCTGTCTGTCACACACTGACAATCCCATAGTACACACTTCCACCTCAACCCTCCTGACTTGCTGTTATAGAGTGCACTGTTCTAGGGTGCACTGCTGTGAAGGGGAAAACAAAGGAGTCAGGACCCATATCCAAGGTGAGAAGACTCGGATGGAACAGAATCAATCACAAAAGACGCTTTTAGCGATTTGAACGTTTACCACTTGGTTTGATTCTCTTGTCCTTAATTATGAAATAAACACAATTCTAAGGAGCAAGAGTTAGAGATGAGCTTCATGCTACATTACCAAATCAATTCTGTTGCCCTGAATGTACATTTAACATCTGCTCTAATTCTTGAAAGTACACTTCTAATTCCCCTGAAAGAGGAGAAATATGGAATTATTATTGAAGCATACTTATCACAGAGAAAGAAATACAAGACCAAAACCGTAAGACAGCACCATAAGCTCCTTTTTCTTAGAAGTTAGTCCAGGGTCTCATCTCTTCTAAAGCCATTGTTGAGGCAATAAAAATGAGTTCAAATTGAATATTATAATTTTAATAAATCAGGTTCATAGAAGACACAGGAGAATTATATAGACACTTGTAATCTTTCTGGAACTTATACAAAACAAGGCACATAATCAAATTGAAACCCCTCCCCAAAATCCTAGACTGAAATATAATAAAAATGACTTTTCAAAGGATGGGATTTATAGTCTCTCTATAAATCCAGTCAGTCTTTCTTAGTTATAACCCCTTCCACCATGAGTCCTAACTTAGAAAACACAAATGCAATCACATATTTCATCGCAGCCATGGTAATTAAAAATTCCTAAAAGCAGGATTAAAGTTAATGCCAAAATAAAAACAAAGTTTGAAGAAATAAGTTGAACATATTATGTAGGTTTTGTTTGTTTTGCATGGTTTTCTTTAAGGTCACAAATCAAAGTGGCTAGATGTAAAATTAACTCAAATCAGTAGCTTTCCTTTATACAAATGATAAATGGGCTGAGAAGGAAAATAAGGAAACAATACCCTTCACAATAGTCACAAATAATATAAAATATCTTGGTGTAACTTTAACCAAACAAGTGAAAGATCTGTAATGATAAAGGCTTCAAGTCTCTCATGAAAGAAATCAAAGATCTCAGAAAATGGAGAGAACTTCTATGCTCATGGATCTGTAGGATTAACATAGTAAAAATGGCCATTCTTCCAAAAGCAGCCTACAGATTCAACACAATCCCCATCAAAATCCCAACACAATTCTTCAAAGACATAGAAAGAGCAATTCTCAATTTCACATGGAAAAACAAAAAACCCAAGATAGCAAAACCAATTCTTAACAATAAAAGAACTTCTGGGGTAATCATCATTCCTGACCTCAAGCTATACTACAGAGTTTTACAATAGTGGTAAAAACTGCATGGTATTGGTACAGAGACAGTCAGGTTGATCAGTGGAATAAAACTGCAGACCCAGAAATAAACCCAAATACTTATGGTCACCTGATCTTTGACAAAGAAGCCAAAAATATACAATGGAAAAAAAGAAAGCATCTTCAATAAATGGTGTTGGTCTAATTGGCAGTCTGTATATAGAAAAATGAAAATAGATCCATATTTGTCACCTTACACAAAGCTCAAGTCCAAGTGGATCAAGGACCTCAATATAAAACCAGATACACTGACTCTAATAGAAGAGAAAGTGGGAAAGAGCCTTGAACTCATTGGTACAAGGGGAGATTTCCTAAACAGAACTCCAATGGCTCAGGTTCTAAGACCAAGAATTGATAAATGGGATCTCACAAAACTGAAAAGCTTCTATAAAGCAAAAGGACACAATCAATAGGGCAAATTGGCAGCCTACAGATTGGGGAAAAAAAAATTCATTAACCCCACAACTGATAAAGGGATAATATCCAAAATATATAAAGAACTTAAGAAGCTAACCTCAAAAACAAAAACAAAAAAACCCAAACAAACAAACAAAAAACAAAAAAAACAACCCAATCAAAAAAATAGAGTACAGAACTAAACAGCGAATTCACAACAGAGGAATCTTGAATGGCCAAGAAGTACTTAAAGAAATGTTTAAAGTCCTCAGTGAACAGAGACATGCAAATCAAGATGACCCTGAGATAGTGTGGCATATTAGACAATGGAATATTACGTAGTCATGTATACAAACAGAACACTTGCTAGATGATATGAGTAGTCATTCAGAAATAGAGAACATGTAAGTGCACACTGGAGGTGGCAGGGGCAGGAAAGAGAAGGATGGTCAGTAGGTACTGGGTTACACAGAAGCAACAACTTCCAATCTTCTATAGTAGTTTGACTATGATCAGATCAACACACTGTACATATGTGTTAAAATGTCACCCTGTACTCCATGGATAACTTTTATATCAAAAGTAACAGATAACACCTGCAAAGCCCTAATCCATGTATAGGATAACATGTCCATTTTTAAAACGTTAGGATGTGGACATCTTTTGGGTCCATTTTTCCCACACCATTAGTCACTGCTGCTATGTGAACTTGCACAACACTAATAACTATGTTTCAGCAATGTCACCTTAGATTCAAGAAAAGAGTCAATCAGTTGCTCAGATAAACTGTTATGTTCATTAAAAAAATAGATGGTGAGACAGAGATAACATCTGAGATAACAATTAGCTCAGAAAAGCAAACACCGAAACCTTTCGACTAAAAGTGAAAAGATGAACCTAAAACCATACAACAGAGAATCAAGTGTCACTAAGCATGCCAAGGGGTCTTGGAGGTCATTACATTCTACTTTTCTCTTCTTAAATGAGCACCAACTGCATACTCTGATAGCAGGTGCCAAGCATCTCAGATCCTATGGCCACTCCTAATTCCCCACTATTACCATAGAGCCACCCTGAAAAACTGATAGTAATCTGCTGAAACAGAGATACAACAAAATGATGGGCATGCCAGATATCTGATTAACATTAAGTACAAAGAAAAACTGTATCCGGAAAAGAGAAGATCCTCCCCACCGCAGAGTTATATTCAGAAACCTGCAAATGCTAGGCAAGGGCTTGAACTCTGGGCTGTACTCTTCCCCAATCCTCCTCTCTTCCTCCTCTCCCTTTCTCCCTCCTCTCTATCTTCCAATTTTGAGACAGGGTCTTGCTAAGCTGTCTAGGCTAGCCCTGAGCCTATGTTCTATCTGTCTCTGTCTCGCCAGTAGCTGGGGGTCACAGGAATCCACAATCACTTTTTTTTTTTTTGGAGACAGGGTTTCTCTGTGTAGCCCTGGCTGTCCTGGAACTCACTCTGTAGACCAGGATGGCCTTGAACTCAGAAATCCGCCTGCCTCTGCCTCCCAAATGCTGGGATTAAAGGTATATGCCACCAATGCCCAGCCACAATCACTTCTGTTCAGGAAAGGGATAACCAGAAGAGGTTACATACAACTAACAAGAATGCCAAGACAGACAGATGGGCTTCCATGAGGTTGTGCTTGGGAATCAGTTCCTAATAAAATGTTCTGAATGATCTAAATAGGAAGCCCTCTGTTCCTCTGCTCCAGAGAAAAACATTTAATGTGATCACTTGAGACTGTGTATATATAAACACACCAGTCTTATGATATTGTGGACTAGGCTAAAAGGATCAAGATTCCTTGAACTACAGCACCTTTTCCTCTAATCCTTAGATCATATTCAGAAATCAAGGGATTTTGTTTTTGTTTTTATTTTGGTTTTGTATTTGAACATGTAGAGAGAGTAATAGAAGTCTTTCAGACATGTGTACAAGTGGAGGTAGGTGGGGTATGTATTTTTAAATATAGTATATCTTGACCCAATAGGTCAATAGTAAGATCTGGAAGAGTCATTATAATGGCACTTGATTTAACAACCTTCTGTATTCTGCATCTGTTCTAAGCAACCAGGTCACCTTGACTTAAACATGTATGACAAGAATGGACTCATCGACACGAAAGAAAGCTAGGAAACTTGCCTCTGTTTATCTAGAGGGCATCCCTCCAGACCCCCTCCTTATGGCTCACACCATGAAGCCCTTGTGACTCAGGCAAGAAGTGTCCACAGTGGGTTCTATAGGCTAAGGGTAAAACAATCTAGAAACTTCTGGTAAGTGAACCATGATTCTTTTTTACTAATATATTTAGAGCTATCACTTCTACTTTAGGGCTAAGCTGAGTTTAATATCATAACTAACATTGTCATCTAGTATAAATATCCCCACAGCCATCTTGCTAGCTAAGGTATACTCCTCCAAGCCACACAGGTATTCAAATAAAGACCACGGCACAATTTGATTAATTTTCATTATAGGTTTCTTAGAAGACAGTCTATAAGTGATAGCTAAGGATCAAACGTTGTTGTTGTTTTTAAAACCTAAGTGACCTTTTCCAGGCAGCCTGAGAAGCACATCCACAATTAAAAATATTGCTGGAATTAAAATAAATAAAGACTAAGGAAGAAAGACCCAACGCAGTAGAGAGAATCACCATGTAAATTTGCCCTTTCACCAGTCCTCAAGGTCACCCGTGTGGCTGGGTAGTTCCACCACTAAGTCTTCTGCATCGGCATCCTTGCAATAGCTAAGAAATAAATTTCAGCTTAGCTTTTCATGACAATATGTCATCTGATTTTCATTATAAACTCTAAACTCTGTTCTGTTTCTTTTTAATAGCCATAGTAAAGAATTTATCCTTTGCCTTTGCAAACTTGACCGTCCAGTACTGTGACCATCTGTTATTTGCATGATTAAGAAACATACATAATTTATTTCATTTATCAGGGCATTAACATAACTCATTAAAAGATGAAGATTTGCTTATACTAATGTTATCGTGAATATAAAACTGCTTAGGAAGAAGGGGGAGATTTGAAGTCCACTTCATAACATTTGTGAGGGAAGAACATATTGGGAGTGTGTAAGAGGAATGAGTGCATGGTAAAAAAAAGAAGCCTGTCTTAGAGAGAGTGATTTCTAAAGCAGACGAGAAAGCCCTGCTTGGAGAAGAACCGGAAGGTGCTAGTCCATCACCAGATTCACTTCATTATTGATTTGTCTTGGCAAGGGATTGAGGAATAATATTTATTGCTCACATACCACGTTCTTGTATTTTAATGACTATTGTAATAAGCTTTTTCATAAACTACCTGCAACAGGCAGGGTAAACAATTATTAATTTGTGGTAAATGTTGAAGGTGAAAGAAGACACAACGTATACTATAAATCTACTCTCTGACAGTAAATCTCTAAAGTTTCATTATTAATGTCTAATTCTCAGGATTTATGATTCTGCATTCTATAAAACTAAAATGTCATGAAATGGTTTTTGTACAGAGGATAACTACTAAAATGTAAGAGGCACCAGATTGTGTCGCCGAAACTTCCATTTTGAAGTTCTAATCACCTCAAAATGTTAGGAATCATGCTGTAGATGAAAGCAGTTAAGGTGAGGGTGGGAGAAACCTATAGCTCTCCAGGAGATGGAGGTCTCTGTAGGACACACAGGGACTCATGGTGACAATGAAGGCAGAGACTGAAGCTACACAATGGCAAAGGAAGAGACCTCAGCAACCCCCAGGAGCTAGAGAGAGGCCAGGAAAGATTTCTACACGTGTGAGAGTTGGCAGGGCCTGCCACTGCACCTGCAGCCTTCAGAATGTGAAGGCACATTCCTGCTGTCTATACCGCCTTGTCCTGCTTCTTGTGGTAGAAACACATGAAGAAGTTTAGTATAGATGGTGGAAAAGTGATTGTGACTCAAGGCAAGACGCACAGAGAAAATCTCTGTGAGACACATGTACCTGAAGGATTGTCATCCCAAATTACAAAAAATTCTAAGAACTTTGCATTAAGAAAGCAAAGAACATATTCCAAATAGGCAAAAGCAAACGCCTCACGCAAGGGAACTCATGTGAGGAGGGGGAGCAAGTGGGGAGCTGCTCACCACCAGGTGTCTGTAGTGAACTGCAAATTAAATCCACAGCGAGGTGGGGTGCCACGCAATAAGTAGACAGTTGAATGCTACTCATTTCCAAGGAGATATAAAGCCACAGTTAGATTACAATACACAGGTAATATACAAACATTATGAGAACACAGCTCTGAGCTGGGAGGCAGATGATCTGATAGCTTTTTATACACAGCTACAGGGCTTTTACATTTATTCAACTACTTACTCTGTACCTAGCCAAGCAGGTCATTTGCATTTCCCATGAAAATACAATTACACTCTACTAGACACAGCAGTAAAGCTTACAGAATGAAACAAAAGATCAAAACAACATTGGTGATGACTATATCGACAGCAGTTCTTACGTTAAGAAGCTCAAAATGCCCACGTCCCTCTGCTAGTAGGATGGATAATTTACGAGGAAACATTATACAGCAGAGAAGATGCATGGCCTAGAGCCACTGTGCAAAACATTGGATTTACTAACACAACGACAGGGAAACACACAAAATCCAAATTCAAACACTGATGAAGTCTCTTGTTCAATGAGGAAAAGCAGCTTCCTCTGGGGAGGGAGAGGACCAGGATCCCTTTCTGCACAGCCCTATGCCTGCATACTCGAAGGATGTTCTTAAACGGATTGATTGCCCACCCAACAGCCATTAGAAGATAATGCACATGGATCATCATGAATGATATAGGAAACTAGGTCAGTAACTATGCTTTAGTTCAAAAACAATTCCGATAAAGCTAGGAAAGTGGATTGAATTATGACAGGAAAGGTATCAACAGCTGATGTCTGCTTGTAAGGAGCAGATGACCACAGGAGGGGGAGAAGGCACCTGGGTGCAGGTGGAACTGTTCCGCACCTGACTGTTACCTCAATAAGAAATAACTTAAATAGAAAAGGTAATGAATTCGTTTATTTTCATGTCTGTGTAAAGTTAATTATATGTGGTAATAAAGTTTGGCTCAGTTTTTTTTTTTTTTTTTTTTTTGAATCCGAAAGAGAATTAAACAGTCTATATATTTGCACTGAGGGTACAAGGCATATTTGTTTGGATGGATAAATAAAAGATGGATTGGTGGCTAAATGATAGATGGATAAATAGAAGACAGATATACAGACAGATGCTAGCTAGATGGATGCAAGAGTAGACAGGTGATAGACATGTAGGAATCAAGCAAGAAGAGCCACAACATTTCCAACAAATAAATAACTGAAATGCTCTTTTATCAGTAGGCAGGTAAGAAGCCTATTTACTGAGGTATTTACTTGTTTGCTATGAAATGCTGAAGATGGTAAGGAGAGGCTCATGTATGTAAAGTAAGTGCCACATCCCAGCCCCTGCTCCCATGTATTTAAATGATACCTGACTTCAAAACACCCCAAGATTTATAATGTACACACAAGTAAATAAAACACCCCAAGATTTATAATGTACACACAAGTAAATACAAAATAGTTCGACCTTCCTCCTCCAGAGCGAAGGTGATATTGTTGTCCTCTCATGACGTAAGGTCATTTAACCCCTCCATGCCCGTGCCAAGCTTGGACATGTATCCATATTTTTCAACATAAGACTTAGGCATAAGTCAGTAGCACTGGGGAGGCAACACAGGTTTGTCTGTGTAGCGACTGGCACAAGGGAAGGCGCCTATGAACAGACTCTCACCACGTGTGCTGGAACCTGTTCGGCTTTTGCAGCGGGAGTTCCGGGTCTTGGATAGAACTGGTTGATGAAGAGGCTTGGAAATTTGTACTCTTCAACAAGTTTCACTGTTTCTTGAAAATCCTGATCGGTTTCTCCAGGAAAACCACAGATAATATCCGTAGCAATCGTTATTCCAGGAACCCTGGAGAAGAAAAACAGACAAAAATGTAAAAAACAAAAAAAGTTTGACTACAAGCCAAGTTGACTACAAGCCAGAATTATTATTTCCTTGACATGTTAAAATGCCATTTTTTTAAAAAAAATACAATTTATGTTTTAAGAACAGAGCATTTGCAATTAGTTTTTAAAAACCCTCAATACTAAGAAATACAATGAACAGTGGTCCCTGGTCATTCTCAGACACACCCATTTTTAATTCTTTTAGATAGTTTTTGTTTTACTTTCTCCTCAGTATCTTAAAATAGATGTTTACTGTGCTGTTCCTGGTTGTGTTGGGGTTTTTTTGTTTTGTTTTTTGGATGTATTTAAGGACTTTATGTTGTGGTAAAATGAAGTAGCTGTAAATGTCCTCTAACCCTATGTTCCTTAATACTGTAGTCATAGTACTTCTGAAGAAGATCTGCAAAGACAACTGGTAGACCTAGTTGCTTCTCAACAATATTTATGGTTTTCATGGGTAGTAAGTACCTCTCTGAAAAGTTCGTTTAACATTTTTATGATCCTAACCTTATATCTTCTCAAGGCTCCATCAGACCTACCAAAAATCAACAGCAGAATGAGCTGTTGCCCAGTGGCAGAGAGATTGTCAATCATATGCAGTGTCCTGGGTTCAATGCCTGGCATGGGTCAGGGAAAACAAAATCAAATTTTCTAAATGCTCGATCTATCAGATCGTTCCCCAATCATGTCTCTTGTTTCTGAAAGGGCCACAGCTACTTAATTAAAGCTCAAGCTGTTCTGCAATGAACTGATGGTTACTATCCTTGACTGCAGTTCCGTTTTCTCTTTTCCCTCAGTTTTGGTTTTTGAGCCCTAGGTCTTGCTAATTCTTGATTTCCTTCACTCCAAAGTGTGTTCTCAGTATTAGGTGACACTGTGGTTAGGTCTCTGGATGTCTGAACACACAACTGATTGGCAGTACTGTGGCATATAACATGCCAAGTTAAAAAGGATTATCTACCAGAATTTTGCATTGTACTTTTAAAAAACTGATAGATGCTGACAGCATGGGATCTACATCTGTGGACCCATCCATCCTTCCAGTGCTGGATAGTAAGTAAGCTAGGGCCTCTGTCAGCCAGGTCCAGTGCTCTAGGACTGACCCACACTGCAGCCATATATATTCCTTTACATGTGCTCTATCACTGTCCTTTTAGGGTTTAAGATTATTCTTGATTATTTTATATTTTAAAAATCTTTATATAAGGCACAATCTATGGACTAATGGTCTTTCAGTCCAGGAATTTAATTCTCTCATCTTATTCCTTTAATAATTTCTCTAGGAAATTTCTTGTATTATTTCCTTAGTAATTTCTCTTGGAAATGATATATGTACACATGTATGTAAAACACTTTCTCTTAGGGACTCTTCTTTTGAATGTTGAAACTAACAATTTAATCTCTGGCTTTTTCTGTCTCATTTTCTATGTTTTTATTTGTTCTATCTTTCAGAAGATTTACTTGAGCATGTTTTCCAGTCTTTAATTTTTTTTAATATAAAAAGGCAGTAATTTGATATGTTTCAGTTTCTCAGAGCTCTTTCTCCATCTTCAGTCTTCCCTTACAGGACACCTTGGTTTCAATTTTAGAGATACAATATATTTCTTACTTGAAGATGTTAAAACCCGTCTTGCTTTCTCTGCTCATGGCCTTTGTCCCATTTCCTCTAGTCTGCGAATTTTCATCAACAAACGGTCATTTTCACTGTACTTTTGGTATTAGAGAACAAAACACTGCAAATATTTTTTAAGACATTTTATTTTGTTTTATGTGCATGAGCATTTTCTGTTCATGTATGTCTGTGTACCACATCCCTGATGCCCACAGAGGTCAGAAGAGGCATCAGACACCCCTGGAACTGAAGTTGCAGATATTCTGGGCATTAACCCCAAGAGTTCTGCAAGAGCAGCCAGTGTTCCTAACTGCTGAGCAGCTCTCCAGGCCCCAGCACCCGTAGACTTCTAATCATAGAGTGATTAGAGAGCAAACTGCCTTTGCTTTCAGTAGCTGAAATGCTGGATGTGGTACCACTTTCTCTACAACCTTCCAGTTTCTATCAGGTTGGCTAAAAAGTTCTCCTACACTTTAACAGTATAATGGTAAGAGAATGACACTAACAATATTCTAAAATGATGAAGGACTCTAAACATTAGGGAGCAGACTTCACATCATACTACCCCTATTTTCCTATCATACATCCCCTTTATGGATAAGGACAACAGTTTGATGTTATAAGAGAGAAGAAGGCTCAAGCTGTGGAACTCCTAACAAACTCTCGAAAACAGCTTTCCAAACCCCCTTTGCACAGTACTTTATGTCCAATTGAAGGAAACATGACACATTTATTGTAGAAAACACTCTCTTCCCATTTCTACTTCACCTCATATAGTCATTAATTTCGATGGACTATAACTTGTAAAGTAATTCCAAAGACTTTTCTGTATAATGATAAACGCAAGGGACAATTCTCATACAGAACAAAAGAAATGGTCTAATATGACATCAATCTATCTCTTCCTTCTTTTAAGGGCAATCAAATTCACATTTGAAAAAATCATAGAAAGATATACTTCCATAGTAAGATGAAGATAAAAACATTTTCTAGACCAAGTACATGAACAAAAAGAGGTGTGTGATAATTTTCAATGAGCTAGTTCTAAACTTGCTCCTAACTACTCACGATCAGAAGAAGTCCAGAGCTAAAAATAGAGGCAAAAGATAACAGATGACAGAGTCCATTTCTCTCAGGAAATTAAAAATATCTTAGAAACTGCCTGTGAAACATGGCAAGAGACGAAGACAATTGGTCATTGTCCTAATTTCTGAATCACAAGGAATGTGGCAATAGTTGTCGGGTATTCCCAAAGGAAAGTCCCTTTCTGATTGCCCCCCTTCTTCTCCATCCGTCAGTTGTGCTCAGCACTGGCCAACACCTGCTTACTTTGGCTTTCTTGGTGGTGGTGGTGGTAGGGCTGTACCGACATTTAAAGGAGCCACTATAAATGGTAAAAGACTGGGAAGTTCAAATGTGAATTTCACTACACAATCAACTCAAAAACTGGACTGGTAACCCTGAAGACAGACTACTATGAACTGATGGCAATTCAATACTTAGAACTAGAAGCTGTTTAATTGTCTCAAAGTATGTAAGAGTATAAGTTGATTATTTATATCATAAATGTGGTGTCTGTATCTCACTATCAGACAAGGCTCATCTATACATTAATTTAAAATATGCAAATGTTGCCACTTATATTCTTGAAAATAATTTGATCCTTTAGGTGAGCCAACTAAAATCTCATTTACATTGTTAATTTGCCTAGCAAATAATTCTCAGTATGCAAAAATCAAAGAAGTTTGAAGTGAAGCAAATTCTAATTTTGTATCTTGTGATTTAAGGAAGAGGAAATGATCAGGGTGTAAAACAGAATATTATTACAAATATTTAAATGCTAATCCTGGGAAAACACTGCCTTTGATACACTGAATTTTCAAAATCCTAATTTTTTAAAAAAAAAATTCATTTTCACCAATTTGTTGAAGTTGTGAGTACAAGATATGCAATCACTAACTAGTATATTCTTGAATTTTAAAAACCTTTTAATATTTATGTTTTCCTAGTAGTTTTAGGAAGTAATTCTAAAATGATGAAATAAAAATATTTGAAGAGGTGTGACAAGAGAAAACTTTTGAGTCATCATTTTCTCTCTTATGTTTACTGTCAAAGCAGGTTTGCTAAATAACTTGGGAACAGAATAAGGGGCATCTTAATTGCACATCTGACATGTCAGGAACAGCTATGTTCATGTACAAAAATCTACCAGGACCTTGTAATGACAACATAGTATCTGCTAGCACTAGGTTGGGGCCTAAGAGGTTTGGGGGAAGCTCCGTTGATAGACTGCAGAGGTTTGGGGGGGGGGGGAGCTCCGTTGATAGACTGCTTAGCTGGCATGCATGTCCCGGGTTTGATCTCTAGCGCCAAATCAAGTACTCTGGTGGTACAAAGAACACCACCATACAAGATTTTGCCTTGAATAAAAAAAAAAAAAATACACATATACACTCCACATTTTGATTTCCTAAGAAGTTTTAAATAATCTAGGTTAGCCTTTAAAATAGCCATTTAGCTAAAACCTGGCCTCAAATTCCTCCAACCCTCATTCTGGTGCTGAGCCGTGAGTACAAATCACCAACCTGGCTCTGACCATCTAAAATACTACTTAAAATGCGTACTTTAATCTCCAGATTTTCACTTGCTATTAGGCGGCTTACTGCTAAGAGTGTGAACGACTGCGGCAGTTCCACAGTAAGTTACTCGGCCTTTGATGCCTTTGCTCTGTTCCTATTAAAAGCATCCACTGATAAGTTTACTCAGGTGGATAGGGTGCTTAGAAGGGCGCCTGCTGAACAAGGTCTGTGCGCATTACCCACCCGTACTGAAGCCCTGTCAGAGAACTATAAGCACTGAGAACCAGGCAATGTGCTAAAATTTATATTTTACTTAAGACAATTTCTTGTAAGCCTCCATGACAAATGGGGAAAATGTCATTAGTGGAATAAGATTCAGGGAAGTGAATTGCACACAGCTACACAATTAGGGTATGTCAAATGAGGGCCCTGGTCTGCAGTTTTTAATCACTACTAAAGGCTGTCTTCCCTCTGACCCATGTCCACATGTGTTCATTGCATGACCGTGCTAGAAGCACTAGGAGATTATAAGTTCACTGGGAACAAAACTTATTATTAATAATAGTTTTTCTACATTAATTTACTGCAATGTTAAAAATCTGCTTGTATTTTTGCAGTAGCATTTTAGAGCAAAGATATCTATACTCTGTCTCGAGGTTAAGAGATTTGTCGGAGGTCACCAGGCTACTGCTGGTACAATCAGAATTTAAACCTGAATCTTGCAACCCTCTCAGTGCCCTTTCCACTACTCACTCTGAACAGAGAGGCAATTTAAAACTAAATGGCTCCAGGCTACATTTATTCTTTCTAAGACCTTACTGTTGCCTTTATTATTATCATTATTCTTCCAGAAACGAATGTGATTATTCCTCTGTACAGATGGCTCAGAGAGAAACAGTAGCAACAGTGTCAGAGGAAAGAAATCATAACTTAGGCCCTTCATTAAGAGCCTCACTATGGAAAGTTATTTGAAACGTCCCTGCTTTAACCCCATCTTCCATGTGATGGAATCGCGATACAACCCCTCCTGGGTAGCACTGAGTGTAAGGCATTTCAAATGGTACTTGTTATACAGTAGGTACCTAGCTGATACTCCCTTCCTTCTAATCTCCGTAGGAGACTAAGGCAGGGACCACGTTTGCACCAAATCTCCATTCTATCACTTCCACAGACTGTTTCTGTTTATGGTTTTTGTCAAATGGTGCCCCAGGTAAGTTTAAGGAAACTATAGGAGAACAGGATCAGAAAATAAAGGCCAGCCAAGGAGACCTTACAAACACAGCCAGTTTCATTATTTTTTTATCACAAATTATATTAACTCAAATTGGAAAACATGGAAGTTTGGTGAGCTGCTTTATGAGTAAATTTTAAGAAAATTTAAACCACTAGATCTGAACAACATTCTAGTGGTAGTGATAAGTCTTAAAATGCCTAGTGAAGAGATTTCATTAGTATGACACAGTCGCTGAATATATGCAATGTTCAGTGATTGAACAAACAAAAACAGGTCTATACTATTTGAAAACTAAAAACAATCTTAACTAAGTCAAAGTTTATTTAAAGTAACCAGCTTAGGGGGATAGAGAGATGGCTCAACTGGCTAAGAGCACTTAGTACACTAGCACAGGACCCAGACTGGGTTCTTAGCACTCATGAGGTATGTCACAGTCATCAGTAACTAGTTGCTGGGGATGTCTCCATCTTCTGTAGTCCTTAGGCACCAAACACACAAATGGTGCACATATATATGTACAGGCAAAACATTCAGACAGGTAAAAAGAGATAAATCTTTTAAAAGATAGAAGAGAAAAAATAGCATGGCTGGACAAAAGTTTTGATTTTGGAAAATCTACTCAAATGGATAGTTATCTTTCGGACAGTCTGTCTATCCATCCAAGGTTCTCTCCAAATGCAGTATTCATGGCTTAGAATCTATGTATGCCTGTGACTGTCTACCCATCCATGCAACTAGTTTCCTATATTAAGTACTCTCAGTTCAAAATATGAACATGAATTTATTTCTTAGCACAATCCAGATCAAACCATCGAATGCACAAAGATCCAATTCCGCTACTTAATGAGACCATGTGTGGAGTCATATTGTATCAGGATCAGATAACATTTAATCATAAAAAAGAAAGACACTAAAGCTGTCTTGAGCCTGAAAACTCAATACAACAAGCAAGAGTACAATTATATTCCAAGAGGCTAGCCTGGGCTACAGATTCAGGTCCTGTGCCTAATGCAAGCACACAGTTCTATAAATCAACAAATGGAAACTTTTCCACAAAAGAAATGCCTATAAAAATGTATACCACCTAAAGAGCAGTTTAAATATACATGTATGAAGACGTTTTCAACATGTAAACATCAAAGATGCTTCAAAGATGAGTTGAAACGTGATATGATAGGAACTATTAAGCCGCTCTTTGGAGAATTTTTTACTAAGTAGTTCTTGCTTGTTGGTTTTGCAAAAATAATTTGCATGACCAAGATTGACACCAGGCCACAGACAGGAATGAGTGCAGATATGCAAGGACAAGTATTGGGTTTTTAAAAGTCTTAGTTTTCGTGTGAGCGAGATAAGCTTGATGGGAAACATACACATGTATGAAAATGTTCCTCGAGAGCCTCGTGCTGGATGTAATGAATATAAAAAATGAACAAAATTAAAATATTTAGTTTGATATGTATATACATATATATATATATATGTATATATATATATTACTTGATTATTTACTAAACATATAAGGAAATTTATAGATGCACGCATTTAACCTTTTCTAAAAGTAGTAAAACTTTCAATGAACTAGAAAAATCTAAAGTCATTTAGTTAAATTTGATATAATTTTGTTATTAAGTAAAAAAATAATCTATCTGACACAGGCAAGAGAAAGATGCAAATCACTGAGAACATATTGAAGCTTCTAGCTATGTGGGGAGATCAGAATTTACAACTACAAAACAAATGACCTTAATATCAGTAGTGAAAATGGGGTAGTATACATGAAAATTGTTTTTGCAACCCAGAAAGAAGAATGGTTATAAAACAGACAAGGGGTGGGGGTTGGGGGCATGAGGACAACCTTAGTTGACGACTCTGAAGAATTTAATGGCATTTATTACAGTTCCAAATCTGGTGTGAACCTAAAAGACGCTGTTTTGCTTCAAGAAAAAAGTGAAATGAAACATGACTGTTAACTAAAAATTAAATAAACACCATGCTAAGTGAGATTTTTATCCTGCGACACTGTTCCTGCATGGCACTGCAAATATTTTGGAATAAGCACAAAGCCGTACATAAGACCATAGATATTGCTTTAAAAATTAAAAGTAAGCATACTGAATAATACTGTTATAATATTTAAAAGGAGCCATATTAAATTTCACAGGATTCTCACACATCTGTTATTAAAATCATTTTATGACACTGCGGGTTGGAGTGAAGGTATTTACTATCTATGGTACTGTTAACATGATTCTTATATGAGTTTTTCTGTTTCTATGGTAACATGAATTATAAGGTTCAATGAAGCCGGATTTGGTGATGTGTATTTTTCTGTTATTCAAGGTGAAAAGGAAATGAAACAGCTAACATTCATAAACTGCAGTGAATGTCTGAATTCCATTCAGAGATAAGACGATAATTACTAAAGTAATTAGAATTCTTCCTGGATGGAATTATTTTGCACACAGTAGAAATTGAGATTTGGAAAGGAAAGCATGGCTGAGTACGTTCAGCATCGCTAATTAATTACAGCCCAAACCACTCTGCCATTCGGATACCTTGGAAGTCACTACACCTTCGTCTGTCGGCTGCTAACTACAATGGGGGAAAAAGCTAGCCCCCTCCCCCACCCCTTAAGTCAGAAAGATAAAGTAGGTGAAATCATTTTATTCAAGAGAAAATCCAATTACAGAAATAATCAACTTTTCCCTCTTGCTTTATTTTTTCATATTTGAAAGGGCATTCACATTAGCAGAACCAATTAAATGAATATCAAGACAGGGTACAAACTACAGTGTTGGGCAAGTTCTTAAACCTTTTAAAATTAGACTATGAGAAAAAAAAAACACTTATTGAAATTTTAGAACCTCAACCCTGGATCACAGGGTTCTCTAATGGGAAACATTATCAGACGGGTGATAAACGCTGAATCTCAAGGATAATTTATAAATGTATATGGTCATAATACAGAATTTCTAATATAGAGTCCAGTATCAACAACAAATCAGTCTAATTAGCCCTCTTCATGGATATATTATCATTAAAAGTTGGTATCCTGGGGTCAGGGGTTGTAGATTCAGTGAGTACAGCACTTGCCCAGCATTGAAGAAGCACTGGTTCACTTCAGTACCATCTAAACTGGGCATGAGGGTGCACACCTGCAGTCCTAACACTAGGTAGGTAAAGGTGGGCGTATCAAGAGAGTCAAAAGAAGGAAAGAAAAAAAAGGTGGAGAGATGGAGGGACGGAAGGAAGGAGCAAACCAGGCAGACGAACGAGATCTACCGGCATAACAGAAATCAAACAGCCCACCAAATCCATGCAGATGTTCAATGATTTCATCCCTAAATAGTTGAATGCTTTTACTGCTGAACGTACTCAGCCATGCTTTCCTTTCCAAATCTCAATTCCTACTGTGTGCAAAATAATTCATCCTGATCAACTCAGGGTTGGCAGACTACAGCCCAAGTGTCAAATCTTCTCATTGTAATCGCTTTATAAATAAAGTTTTATTGAGCCCTACATGTGGTTTACAGGAGCTTACTCTGTAGGACTTGAGCAGAGACCATGACAGCTCCAACACAGACCACAGGCTCTACAGAGCTATGAGCAGTTACACTTTGATGCGATTCTATCCCTTCAGGCAAGAAACTCCCCGAGGCTTGCTAAGTGCTTTGAGGGACACTGTTGAGGAGGTGAAGATAAAGCTCTCCGCAAGTTCATGTGTGAGCAAACTCAGTTTAATCCAGGCCTCAAGCAAGAGTCTCCCTTGGGGCTGGTGAGATGGCTAGGTGGGTAAGAGCACCC
>NC_034605.1:33033939-33089022 GCF_900095145.1 Mus pahari
AAAAAAAAAAAAAAAAAAAAAGAGTCTCCCCTGTGACCTTACTGTTCTGGGAACATTTTCATGATGTTTTTGTTGTTTGTTTGTTTAAAATCACAGCTATAGGGTATCACATACTTTTGTCTCCTAATGGGCCATGAGTAGCCTATAGTCTAAACTGGGCAGCAGCCTCACAGGTTGCAGGGGTTGAGGTGCTTTATGGAGCCACAGACCCTCTGTGAAGTGCTCAGGGAAGCAGGGGAGCAGACACGATGAATCCGTGGACTCGATGCAATGACAGACTCATTTATCAACAGTTAACCCTGTGTTGGCTGAAACCAGTATTTCAAAGTCAGAACTTAACCATGGAAGGGAAGGGGAAGTGGAGAGCCACAAGACTCGGTAAATGACTTTCTTCTCTTGGGAGAAATGTACACTTTACTGTATTGTGGATGACAGCGACATCCTGTCTCAAGTGAACACCCTGTTTAAAAGTGCATGGCTAACTAAGAACCCTCTCATTCTCAATTGCTACCTGTAGAAATGACTGCCAGGGCAAGGCTGGCCCAACGCTCATGGTATCATATACAAGTACATCATGATATTATGTACAAATTTCTTTCAAAATTTGGGGGTAGAGGATGCAACACAGAGTCCTGGAAACAAAGACAAGAGCTCAGGTGTATGTAGAGGACTCTAGAAAGTGACTCCAGGTCACAGGAGACCCCTTTTGTGTCCTGAAAGGAACATCCCTGTCACTGTCATGTCTCTTCATTGACAGTACCTCTCCACAGGCTCACTCTGAACATCTGAGAGGGCCCAGAGATTGCAGGGGACCACCAGCCTGTCACATGGTGGCGATGAGCCTGTCTCGTGTGGCACCACCTCATGGATACTTGGCTTGAATTTTTATCTTGGAAGCTCTAGTCTGCTCTGTCCCCAGCCATGTCAGGATGGCCTTTTACTCTGACGAGTGTTCAACTTCCATAGCCATATGGCCCATCTGTGGACAGGCTTCATAGCCTCACAGAAGCCCACAGGGTCCAGTCACTGTAGCTCCCAGAGAAGCAGACTTACATGCCTGACACCATGTCCCAAATCCTCCACGGTATAGACGACAGCCCCAATGACATTACTGTTAGTACAAGAATTGAAGAATCTTGTGGTAACTACTGTAGCTTGGAATGCCCTGCCTTGCAGTTTGTAGCCTGGTACAAAAACCAAGGTACTTTGTGCTATGGTTTGAGTTAGTCTCTTCTCCAAAATTCACTGTGAGACATAACCCCAGTGCTTCGGTGGTGACAGGAACTAACTCTCTCTCTATGGTTGGATGTGAAAGGGAGTATTCTGTCTAGTTTTGTCTTTTGTGTGGGAAGTCCAAGGTGGTTCCATCCATGAAGAATGAGAACTCACCAGAGACTGGACCTACATGTGCCCAAACTGTGGCCCTTCAGCCTCTGGAACTGTATAACTCAGCTATTTATAGTTACTGTCTTAAGCAGGGGGACCATCTAAGAGACTACCACATAAACACAACACTCTGAGATACAAACAGGTGAAAGACGGCAGGAAGATGGCTTGTGACGGCTTGCTGTATCAGGATCAGAGCTTGAACTCGCAGCACCCATGTAAAACGCTGGTTGTGGGGATAGATTGCGCATCCCAGTGCCAGGGAGGCATTGGTAAGCAGATACTTGGCTCTGATGGCCAGGCAGTCCACCAAATTGGTAAGCTCCAGGTTCAGACAGAAACCCTGTCTCAAACTGTAAGGTAGAGAGCATGCCACCTAACGGTGACCTCTGGCCTCCACATATGAACCCCACCCCCACAGACATACACCAAAAAGTGACTGACATGCACAGAAAAGTGTGAAGTTGAGAAGTCTTTTTCAACCACCTGACTAAATCCTTGTGAATTATATTGAATAATAACTAATACTTTTATTAACCATGGAGGCTAATGATAAATTACAATATGTAATTGTGCAACTTACTGAAATGAATTTCTATGTGTGAAGTGTTGATGTATAGCAATGTTCCCAGCGAGTGTACAAATGTGCCATACGGTCAGCTAGGTTTCAGAATGGAAAGGTGTACCAGGAGGAAGCTCTAACTTAAATAAGACTGGCTTCCGTCTAACTAAGGACACTTGAATCTCTACAAGGAGGAGCAAGGAGACAGGTATGAGAGTGGCACAGCATTTTCCACCAGCAGCAAAGGGAAGGGCGATGTGAACAGCAGTCCCAGGGATAACACAAGGCAAGGGAGAAGGTGGAAAATGGAGGCACAGAGAACCCACGCAGTTCTGAGTCTTAAATAATGACATGGAATAAAGTAAAGACCCAAGGGAAGCAGCAGAGATCGGTGGTCGGGCCACCTCCCAGTGTAGGAAGTGCTCCAACTAACTGCAAGTGTGTCACTGCAAGGCTCTCCACTGTACCTCCATCTACGGTGCTGCTGCACTTACAGTAAGTACTAATGATTTCTGACCAAAAGATTTAAATTACACACACACACACACACACACACACACACACACTCCTTAAGTCATAAAATACCTAGTTTGCTTCACAGACTATACCAACTGTTCTCAAGGACAAGGTCACATGTCCCATTTAACATTCTAGAAAAGCTGTTCTTAATGTATGATGATACTTTCATAAGAGGGTCGCATAAATAAGCTGAATAAAACAGAGAATCTCAAATAAATGACTGAGCAAACTGCAGAGGCATGAACTGTCAACCAGAAGAGAGACGAATGAAATAATCTTTGATGGCCCAAGAGTGAAGACACATCTTCCCAAGTGACTCTAAGATGCTTCACGCAGGAGCCTGGAAATGATGGGGTAAAGCAGCAAAATCCTATCCGTGGGGTTAGGAAGGACAGCAGCATCACGGAGGTCCTTTACATTAGGGTCAGCTTCTGAAAATGTAGGCAGAAGAGCTAACTAGGGCTCTGATACCTTCCCTAGGAAAAGCCACCTTAGTCAATACTGGCAATTGAACTGATAATTGATTTAATCAGTGTCAAAGGAGAAGGATATTTATGCCCTAACACTGAACCATGTGCTGAGCCAGCTGCTACAGCTTCCGGGAAAACCCCAGATGCCAGGTGCTTACCAATAGCAGCTGAAATAGCGCCAGCCTTAGCAATGACAGCATTCAAGACAAGCACTCATGCATGCACTGAGACTAGTGCATTTGATCCTCCAATACTCACACAGAATAGTATAATATTCTAATTCTCTTTACATTGTAAAACTATTGTGTGGATACTCGGAGAGATCATTTGGCTTCTCCCAGGTTAGACATAATCTAAGACATAAGTACAGGTAAGAGCTGTGATGTTGGTCCTTTTGGTTTTGTTTCAAAGTATCTCCTGGTCAAGCGACAGAACTTAGGAGTAATAAATGCATTTGTATAATGAGCATTATAAAACAAATCGTAGAATACAAAACACAGATATGACAGGGGTGCAGGAAGCCAGCATTAAGATGACGTATGAGCACAGGCTTAACCAGGACATGGACAGAATGAGGCAGGAGGAGGACCTGGGGTGGGAGTGAGGGAGCCCAGCACATCCAGTCACTACACAGTGTTAAAAAAGGCATCTGATTTTAAGTGGCATGTGTGCATGTTTGCATGTGTGTGTGTGTGTGTATGTGTGTGTGTGTGTAAAATTTGTTATTGGTGACCTTTTACCAAGCAGAAATTAAGTGTCATTTTGATTAGCTGTCAGTATAAAATCTAATGAAATATATCACATGCATTTTTTTCAGTGCTAAAGCAGAATTTTAGCATGTACTTCCTATTTATAGAACAATTCAACTTGCCATATTCCACATGTTCAAAAGATACAGGTGGCCATGGCACCTGTTAGCACAGATAGAGACAAAAATGGAGTACATGCTCAAGGGGGGACAGCGAGAGCACTTGCACCCATGTCCAAGGCAGCAGGCATGATGGGATATGGGGCAAAGCCACGGGCAAGCAGGCGTTTCAGTACAGAGTCAGGACCACCATGAATATGTTTGTAGAGAGCACCAACCAAAGGCTTTGTGGGGAGTGGCACCTTCAGTGTGCCGGTGCTGCTGGTGCTTCTGTCTGTGAATGAAGACCGTGATGATGGAACACAGACAGTGGTGGCCTCAGCTATGACAGTGGCAGGGGAAACTGGCCAGAATGAGGAGTCCTCACAATGACCAGAGAACCCAGAGCCATCAGGGAAGTGGCAGTCACGGAAGAGATGGGGTGTAGTGCTGCGAGGCCGGGGGCCAGGGACATCAAGTTTCCTTCCTGGCCTGCAATGCACTGTAAATGTCTAATGTATGTCTGGAGAGGACACACAAGGAGCATGAAGCTGGAAGACAAACTAGATGACAGATAAATGGGATCAATTCATTCAACTTATTAGAGATGTTGAGAAAGAAGCTGCAGCTGACGTGCAGGAGATTAAGACTGAGAACTCAGATACCAATTTCCTGTTTAAAAGAGAGAGAGAGAAGATGTAAATAGTATGGCAGAAACAAGGAAGGACTTCATCCGAAAGTGGGTGACATTCTGGGTTGTTTTCCCAGATTCAGACCACATATCAAACTCCACTAAGACTGCAATGAGACAACAGCACGTCAGAGTGCTTGCCACTAAGTCTCTCACCTGAGTTCGATCTCCAGGACCCTCGGAGAAGGAAAGGACTGACTCACAGAAGTTGTCCTTGGAGCTCCTCGTAAGACACTGTGTACATATGCACGTGCATGCACACACACGCATTTGTGCACAAATAAATAAATAAAAATGTAAAAATTCCTCTCATTTTAGACCATGTCCTTAAAAATTGAGGCCTTTGGGCTTAGGATATGGTTTGGTGGTAGAGAGGTTACCTAACATGCAAAATTCTCTGGATTTGATCTCCAGCACTTTAAATGATTTGAAGTAAGCAAACAAACAAACAAAACCAAAATCAAACCAAAACAACTGACGAACCAACCAACCATAAAATCATAAAAATCAACTTAAGTAATGGAAGTGTTTCTGTACCCTGACTGCAATCATGCAGTTTGGCAAACTATAGACCACTATCCATACACTGTAGCCTTGGGGCAGACTAAACATTAAGTCCATATTCATTAAAAAATAAATCTCTACCAAAATCTGTTAGATTATCTAATATCAAATGTGATGGCCAAATAATGTATGTGGTGCATATTAAAAAAGATGTGAAAATACATTTTTTTCATAGTAACAATGACAACAATCTAAGCTAAAAAGGAAATTGATATTAAAACTATACATTGTTCAATTGGAAATTTAGTTTAAAAGCGTAGCATGATTTTAAACCTGAAACTTTTAAAATGCAAACCTTCTGTTTCCATACTTTTTTGCAAATTTAAACCCGCTGATGGCATGCATATTTCCAATAAATACAACAGCATGAGATTCCACGCTAGCAGGACACCCGCTAACACCTTTTATTCAAGTACGTGTTCCCACTGCAAAGCAATTATATTATTTCAAATATTTTAAAATGTTTTCTGTGCCTACCTAACATAACCGCAGGTTACCTCGCAATCACTGCTTTCCCTCTGCACTGTGTCTAAATCGACAAGAGAAAGACTTGTCTGTGGTGCTGGGCACGCGCGTAACAGCTCATAGGTCCTCAGTCTGGTGCAGTTGTTTGTACCTGACTCCAGATGGGAGACCACAGCTCTGAATGAATGGAAGAAAGGTTTGGCTACGTAGACCCCGCTTCCTGACCAGGATCCAGCCTGCCCCTTGGCCTGGATATATCAACTGTCACAAATTCTAGAGGGGAGAAACCAAGGCTATAACTCTATAGACTGTCACCTTCCCGGGCTCTAGACAAGACATACCATGACTTGAAGTCTCATTAGTGTTTCATCTTCAGATATGAGCCTAGCGGCACAGAGAGAATACTGTGCCTTAGTCAGGCAGTGCTGGGATCCAGGGAAGGTGGCATACACATTTATGTCATTTTTTCTTTATTCATTGACACAACAGTTAGGTACATCCAGCTTTTGACTGAAGCTGGTAAATGTGACAGGCAATGAATTTCTGTGAATTAATTCCAGATCTACATATGATATGTAATATGTCATCTATTTCTATTTGAGGGGGTGGAAGGTGGCATTGAAGATTAATATGTTTATTTTAGATGCTGAAATGATAATCTTAAAATATAATATTTTTATAAATTTGAAGCTGTTCACTGACATTTGCCAAGTAAATGAAGATTTAGTGAAGTCATTCAATGTATTTAAATCCATAAATTACGCAATATGAAGTATTGGTTGTAGCTACTGACTATTATCAGACAATTACTTATTCTAGATCTTTGTCATCTGGCTTTTCTCAGTAACACTGACTACTCAGAAAAACAAACAAACAAACAAACAAACAAACATACATTTAATCTCACCCTGGCTGACACTGAGCTCAGATTGCATATTTCACACAAAGCCTCATCGGAGCGACACAGGACTTCAGACTGTTATTGTTTTATAACTAAAAAATGAGTGACTTAAGACAAAAAGCTCAACATCCTTAAACTTCATTTCTATTCATTCTCTAATAAATACCATCTGCTGTGTGCTTTAGGGATATAATATCCGTCAAAAACTCCATCATATTATGAGAAGCGGCACCGCGTTGATCTGAAATGCATATTTGAACAGATGTGTTTAAATTACATCTTCGTCTATCCACACGCATTAATTCAGAGCAAGTGTGTGTTGATTTAAAATGCATAAAAAGGGGGATTTGGAGATGCATCAAAAGTGAACAGCATCTCCAAGGATCAAGGCTTGAATTATAAAAGGTCATTGCTAAAAATAAAGTTTGTTGTTTCTTAAGGGTTGGACTTGGGAGCTGTTCATGGGAACTGACTTCATGCTTGCAGCACAAAATCACCGCCTAGAGCGACACCACCTAGAGCTACACCAAGTTGTTTTGTCTGGTTGCTTTTTTGTTTGTTTTTGTTTTTGTTTTTAAATAATTCTTCCACATAAAACATTTAAACTGGCATGTATGGGAAGAAAAATGGGACAGCTGATATCAAAGTACAGAAAATTACAGGGTGTGTCTCCTGACTGACACCCGTTTTTAAGGGTCAGTCTTCCATTTTCATCCACGTTTGGTGAATCCCTAAAAATGTCTCCTTCGGACATTGTAATGTCATGATTTTATATTTTGTAAATAAACTAAAAGTTAAAAAAAAATCAAATAAAAAAGCAACTATAAAGTCCATCAGAAGTCAGCAAGGAATTCAAGCTGTGGTAAGGTGGCCTAAGAGCAGTTGGTCGTCCCTGTCCCTGTCCCTGTCAGCAATGGCTGAGCTGGTGAGAGCCACAGTTACCTGCACATTCTCCACTAGGTCAAGGGGAAAACACAAGAAAACAAATGGGTAAACGCACCCCCTGGAAAGAGCATCACCTACTAAGCCCTGTCTTTCATCCACGTGTGCAGCTGTTGACTCAGATCTCAGCAGGGAAGCAGAGTTTGAGAACACAAATACGTCGCTGGTTCTAGGTTACTCATGCCCAGACTGTGCTATGACCCAAACCCTGGCTGGCCTACTGGACACTTTCTTTAATCTTCGATTAAAACACACAAAGTTTAAAAAAAAAAAAAAAGCTGAGGAGTCACTTTGTATGGTGACCATCTTCTAAATGCACCCTTTGTTGTTTTGTTGGGGCAATTTAAGAAAGAGGAGACCACCACATCACAAAGAGTTTCAGGTGGATCCAGGAAGGACACCCAGTCCGGAAAAAAAAAACGTCAACTGGCATTGCATTTTATGAAGGCTGTCCTTGTCAATCCTATGAGTCATAGGATTGGAAGATTTTTAATTTTTGTTAGAATTTCATCTGTCACCTAGATAATTTTACGATTATTTTGTACCCAGCCGTAGTCACTGCCACCTACTCTGCCTTGCTGTATGAACAGAAGGCTAGCCCTCTACACACAGCCCCACCCCTCCCACTTTACAGTCCAGCCCAATTGAAAGCCCATTCCCTTTCAGAGTGCCTCCCATACAGCTGGCTCTGCTCCTTCCCTCCTCTAGCACCGCGGGAGCATCACCTGACACTCAAGGCTGTTACTCTTGGACCTCTTCCTTGAACTGCCATCATCTATCAGTGTGTCTTTCATGATGCTGAGCCCAGTGTCTTCCCTACTTTTCTACCTGTTCCTTGCCTGTTTTTCCATTCAGATGAGTAAGTCCTCTACAGACAGTGTGTCCATGTCAGCCTTGCATGGTATAACATCCCTAGGGTCCTGAGTGCCTGGACCAAAGAGGTGCTGAATATGTGTTAATGAGTCTGTTCGAGATTTAAGTTTCCCTTTGAAGGAGGAAAAACCAGATCTCACAAATAGCATTCATCTAGACTTGACTCTTAACTTTAGGTAAAATTGAATATTAGTGCGATACATTTAAGAAAACTTCTAAGATAAATATACATTGAATAATATTCATTTAAAGCAAAAGACAGAGTAACGCAGACTGCTTGGACTGTGAACAACTCTGAGCAATAATGGACTTAGAAATTAGCTGTCCTACACAGCAGGGGCAAGCCACTCGTGACTATTTAAATGAAAGCAAACCACAAGCAAAGGGCACGGAAGAATAAGGTTACCAGCCGCACTGGGAGCCTTTTGAATCTTCAACTGGCAAGTATGGTCAGTCGGTAGCTGCCATGTTTGACAGCACAGGTTCAGATCATGTACACCACAGAACACGTTCTAATGGAGGCCACTGCTCTGCTCTGTTGGCATGTGGGACTGCACCCTAGGCTCTGCATACACTAGGCCAATGCTCTCCAACTGAACTGTATCCTCAGGGCATTTTGTAGTTCCTTATTTTAAGTTTTTTAACAGAATCTCACTAACTTGCTCAAGCTGACCTTGAACTCACTCTATCTCTCAGGCAAGCAGTGATCTTGTGACCCTCTTGCCGCATGCTCTCAAGGAACTGGAGTTACAGACCTGTACCAAGACCTGCCTTCGACAAAACTGTGCAAGAGAGATGAAACCCTGGAACAGAACTTGAAACGCAAACCCAGTCCTACAGATTTGAACTATCATTTCCTCCTTTGCAACAGGACACTAGTCCCCATGGATTATGTTGTCGTGAAGAGTGACCGAGGCAATACTGAATTTTGTCCCTCCCTTCCTCCTGTAACTCAAAGGGAGCTTGTTCAAAGTGCATCGATTGGGTCTTTCCCTCTTATACAACCACTCTACTCATAGCTAAAAATGTTTTTGTTTTTGTTTTTGTTTTTGTTTTTTGTTTTCCAAATTGATCTTGGGGAAGGGACAGAGCTTGAGTGGCACCTCAGGCCCTCGGGTCTCCAGACTCCTTACATTCTTTTACCTGAAGTCGCTCTACATTTACCTGTTATATCATGGGTCTACCCAGCAAATTTTGTTTTCCTCCATTAAAGAATGATAGATGAGTGTAAGTAAGCAAAAATAAAAAGTTCAAAACCAACACCAATGAAAACACTGAGTCCTTGTTAGCGGCCTGTATGAAGGCCCATTATAATTGAAAGCATTGTCATTTTCCATGTTCTATACATGCCATGGTGATACCAGAACCAACAACAGCAGTTGACTTGAAAACAAAGCAAGTATTTCTTTAGGATCTTCCTTAGTCTTATTGAATTGATGGCTGTACCTACTATTGTCACTCGTTACTTGTAAAATCAGTATCGAAATTGAAATGATTTTTTAAAAAGTTCTATGCAACCCCTATACATTAGACAATTTTCACAGAAGTTGAGAAGACTGCATTTAATTATAAGCCAAAGTAGCTGTACTGTTAACTCATCCTAGAGGGGGAGGTGTGTGAGGACTAGAGAGATGACACAGGGGTTAAGAGCACTTGCAGCTCTTCAAGAGGACCCAAGTTTGATTCCAAGCACTCACACTGTGTCATACAACTGTCTGGAACTTCAGTCACAGGGGATCTGATGCCTGATGAGAATCAAGCATACATGCAGTACACAGGCATACATGCAGTACACAGGCATACATGCAGACAAAATGATTGTACATATAAAATAAAAATGAATACATCAAGAAGGGTTAGGTGGAAAACTGACAAAGCTCATTAAATATAAGCCTATGAACTCCACAACATAAGTGACTGTGCTCCTGAGTGAGGACTACTCCATGCTTGTGGACAGTGCTCCTGAGGGAGGACTACTTCATGCTCATAGACTGTGCTCTTGAATGAAGAATGACCTTGTGCTCATGGACTCAGCTTCCATCACGTCAGAGAATTTCTCTCAGGGAAACAGATACCCATCTTGTACCTGTCTGTCTAATGTGTCCTACCACATGCTAGTTTAATGGTTCAGGAGATGAGATTTATGCCTTGCTTTATACTCACAGCTCAGGTTGAACCTTTCTCAGTAGAAGGAATTCAATACAAGAATAATTAGCAAACATTTATTAATGATTTTCTTATAGACCTTATAGGTAATGTTTCTTAAGGAATTCAATACCAAATAACATAGGAAATTCTTTTTTTTTTAATGCAAAACATATATAAGTCAAGAAATTTTAATGAGTGAGAAGGGCTCCAAAGATGGCTCAGTAGGTAAGTGACTTGCCGTGAAATTTGAGGACCAGAGTTCAAATCCCGGAAATGAAGTAAAATCTAGGCATCAAAGTGTGTATGCATGATTCCAGTGTTCCTACAGGGAGAAGTGTAGTCAGGAGAATGTTGGGAACTCATGGGACAACCAGCATGGTGTCCACAAGCACGGACAAGAAGAGGACCTTGTGAAACAAGGTGGAAGGCTAGGAATGACAGTCAAGGGTCCTCTCTTATCTGCACACATGCATCAAGCAAGGGGAAGAAGATGGACAGACTGAAAATTCTAACCTAAGGGCTGAGCTAGCTTAGCAGGTAAAGGTGCCTGCCCCCAAGCCTGGTGACCTTTCTGTTCTAAGGACCCATATAGTGGAAAGGAAAAATCAGTTCCTCTAAGCTGTCGTTTGACTGCCATATGTACACCCACTATACATACAATATAAGTTAAACTGTAATAATCATCTTAAAACTCTGAATTTTAAGTAAATAAAGTAAGTTCTTTGCACACAGCATGATGACTAAGTTATCAGGCTGTATTCATGCCCTCTCTTCCCATGAGGACTTAATAGTGCACACAGTTTCTGAGCCCAAGCTACATTCCTATTGATATATTTCAGACGAATGCAAGTTCAAAGGAAAAGTCCACGCCTAATAAGCCAGTTACCTGTGCCACTGAGCAGCACTGGCACTTAAGTGGATGTAAGTACCCTGATAAAGGATGCTTAACTTATATAGAGAGGAAACAAATGCAATTCTAGAAGTAATGACCAGGTGACAAATATATTTATAAAAAATCATGATATACTGCCACCATTAACTGGGAGTAATATTTTCAAGAACATATATTTGTGTGAAAAACAAAAATGAAATTCCTAAAACTACAGAACATATAACTTAATTTTAATAACCAATCTTGATGAGAGGGGGATACTGAGCTTTGAATCTCAGCAAGTAAATATTGTCCTAAATAAAGTCATTCCATCCCCTTTACTAGAATTATGCCTATTATATCAAAATATGTTCTTCATTTTCATCACCAAAGTCTTACAAATATATCAAATAATTGTATATAACACATATATGCTAGGCATGATGGCGCATGCCTGTCTTTAACTCTAGCACTCAGGAGGCCGACATAGGAAGATTGTGGGTTCAAAGCCAGCCTGAGTAACCAACAAGACCATATCCCAAAACAAAACACTAAAGGTATGTGTAAGGTACGAGGCCTTGTTACAGCAATTGTCTGTGTTCTGTTTTGAACAATTCTATAACTAAAATATGAATTTTCCTGTTTTAAGAATTCCCTATATGCACAATGTATCTGAATGGACTGTAACTGGTCCTAGACTCCAGCCATATGATGTAGAACTTACTAGTAATTGAGAAGCTAAAGATTTAACTTAGTAGGCTGGAGAGATGGCTCAGCAGTTAAGAGTGCTATCTGCCCTTCCAGAGGGCCCTTGTTCGATTCCTAGCATCCACATGACAACTCACACCCTCTGTAACTCTACTTACACAGACATACATGCAAGCAAAACACCAATGCATGTAACATAAAAATAAATTTAGAAATTTTAAAAAGATTTAACTTAGTATTAAAAAATAAAATCTTTAATAGTAATGTAACACAAGATGGCCTTGAATTAACCATCCAGCTTGTGCTGGCCTTGAATTCTCAATCCTCTGTCCCCACCAACCAAGTACCACAGTTATAGATTTGTACCACCTGCTCAGCTGAAAAATTAAGCGATAGTCAATAATACATTCTCATGTATTGCTTGAGATGGCTGCTGATAAAAGGAGCAATGCAAAAATAAAATCTATAGTGAACTTCAAATATTAACACACACAAACACTCCCAGAATGAGCATTTCATAGGAAAGGCTCCTAACATGCTATTTCAGTCTTGCTCTACTGCATCAGAATAACTCTCACTGGGCATCATCTCTTTGTATGTGATGTGTGGACAATCTGCCACACTGTAAACTTTACAGATTAAAAGATTTAAAAAGTAATTGAGTTTACAATTCACAAATAAGCATCTTAAAATGAATTTTTGTACCCTCATGGCCTTTTTTCTAGATAGTGAAAATGTCATACGTGAACTGCTCATATTTGATTTCTTTGGGTTTATCAACTTGAACCGAGATTGGTTATTTTTTTTTTAATAACAGCAGCAACAATATTTTTTGAGATTAGTTTTCCTTTTTTTTTCTTGGATGAATGAACAGCTGTCCCAAACCAACCGTATGTTCATATGAATGAGTCTTTCATGTGCTGAACTTGTAGGCAGCTTGTGCTGGCCTGATAACAAAACAGGTGTTTTCCTAGGTGACTTGGCCCGCTTCATTAGGTAGGACTACTCTTGATACCAGGCTGCATGTGTCCCTATAAAATAAAACCTTTCTGGTTAGCCCAGCAATGAGCTGCTTAAGTTGGCCACCGTCTTGAACCTAAATAGGTAAAATTCTGAATACTGATTTTTATTTTATGTATATCTTTTATTCGTACTGAAGTTAAAAGATGCCAGAATACTCATGATAGAACAGTGACAGCTCTGAGATATGGAGAAACTTGGGCCAATAAAAGGACGCCAGCAAGCATTTACCAGATACACCATCGGCTTCTCAACGAGAAGATGGAAGCTATCTGGCCACACCCCCACTTTATCTTCAGGCACAAGGCTTTGTGTCGTTTTCCTCCCAGATGCTCTGACACATTTTTTTCTGCCTTTCACTGTTCTGCGTAGGTGGGCGCCAGGCCCGCAATGGACATCTGTCTTGCCTTGCTCCTCTCTGCAGAGTCCTCAGACCCTCCCCTCCAGCCCAGTCACCCCCCTTTGCTGTAAGCACTTTCCCCTTGCAATTAAACACTCTTAGAGTCTCCCTGGCAATCCTTGGCACTCTTCTCTTGCAATTAAGGAACAAATCAGCTCAGTACATGTTGCCTAACTCCTTCATCCCGTTTCCCTAACTGGTTCCAAACACACCTTCCAGACGTCTGCACGAACAGATTACACCCTGCTTTTACTCCCCACCACTCACTTATTGGTAAATCCTCTGCATTGTGGCTCCTGCCCCAAAGTGCTGATGAAATTCTGACCTCATAACAGGCAACTCCTTAAGTGTTATGTTCTGTTCTAGTTGTACTTGAGATATATACTGCACTTGATATGACTGTCTATTTTTCTATTCTTTTGACAAGCACATGCCCGTGCTTGGTTGGGTTCTAGAGCTAGGAAATCTGCCTTTATAGGACCCACAGTCCACAGGTAAACTTACCTGGCAGGGAGAAGGGGTAAGGTAGATTCATCAGGGATGGTGGACAGTAGGTTTTTCCTGCAACAGTCTTTCCTTAGTTGCAGGAGGTGAACTGTAAACTATGCTGGGTGTTTTCCTCCTAAACCTTGCATGCCTCACCAGGTGCCTTTGATGTCCCTTCTCTCAGCCTTTTCTGTTCTCCTTTATCTTCCCCTCCCACCCCCGAAGCATGAGTGGTTTCTGGTCACCCGTATAGATATTTCCTGGGTCAACTTTAAGTCCTGTGTTTTATTCTTTATACTTAGTCAAGCTCCACTGAAGAGATAAAAGGCTGAGGAGTCAGCTCAGAGGTAGAGCTCTTGCCTGGAATATGTGAACCTAGGGTTCAATGCCCAAGCCTGAAACCTGACAGTAACAAACTAAAACAAGGCAAAAGGCAAGGAGGTGTTATAATAGTAATTTATGAAAGTCCTTCAAGTCTCTCCTGACCTGTGACAGGACGGTCCTGCTGTTACCATGCTGAGCCACCTGTCCTGTGGGAAGATCACATCAGCAGTGCACTCCTTTGCTAACCATTAGTTACCCTCCCTGCTCTTTCACAACCTCCCAGCTGTATTTTCTTCTAAGTCCGACTAGTTTACAAGTCACAACCAAATGTGCCTGATCACTCTATAGTTGAGGTGTGTGAGTCCTCATTTGAACTCTGGCTTTTTCTCCTCTAGCCAAATTCAAAAGGCATTGTCTATACAGAGGCCCTCTTTTAAGAAAGGCAACTTGTAAATACACAAAGTGACTACCACCAGCCTACCATACTTAACTGTTGAAACAAAGACCCCACCTAAGACTTTTGATTACAGCCAAGAATTTTCTGAATAGTATTCAATCTCACGCAAACAATATACTATAAGACATTGGGCTGCTATAAACACAAAAAGCAAAGCAGCCAAATACACTGTCGACATCTAAACTAAAGAAAAGATATAAAAATCAATTACATCTAGGAAAAGCCCAACTCCATCCAGTTCCACTTACCACCAGTCTTGACTTCTAGTCTCTAAGATGTTATTTCTACCTTATATTTGAGTTTAGTCAAGCCCTTGTAATCCATGACAGAGTATTCCAGAGAGAACTCAAATACAGTTCCCAAACCAATCCTTATTGAAAAGACAGTTTCCCCCAGTCAACTAAATACTAATCTAGGTGTTGATGATGAAGGATCCTACAGATGTAATTAACGACCCAAGTTTGTGAGTATCACAATGAAAACAATGTTCCGATGGGTCTGGAACAATAGAGCGAACCTGTTGGTAAAAGCAGCATATTTCCAATGATTGCTAGCAGAACATGCCAAGGCTGGCCTGACAGACAGCAAATATTCATGTTGTAAAATCTCTGTGGGGCAGCGGTGAGGAGCTGTGAGTAACCTCTAGGATCTGAGATTGGTCCTAACCAAGAAGCCAGCAGGAACAATCAAGAAACCACAAGACACTGAACTATATCCATCCTCAGAGGTTGTGTAAGAGGACCCTAAGGCCCTGCTGAGAACACAGCCCTCACCATATTGATCTCACACTCACGAAAAGCTGAAGAGAAGAATGTTCTGTGTAGTTTTAGGTCAACTCCAAACTACAGTCATCAAAAAGGAAAGCCTCAACTGAGAAAATGTCTCTCTAAGACTGGGCAGTAGGTAAGCCTGCAGGTCATTTTCTTTATTAGTGGTTGATGGGAGAAGACCCAGCCCACTGTGGGTAGTACCACCATGGGCTGGTGGTCCTAGTCTCCATAAGAAAGCAGGCTCAGCAAACCATGAGGAGCAAGCCAGTAAGCAGCATCCCTCCATGGTTGGCGTCATCTCCTGCCTCCAGGTTCCTGCCCTGTGTGAGTTCCTGCCCTGACTTCCTTCAGTGATGGCTTACTATGTGAAAAATAAGCTGAATTACCCTTTGCTCCCCAACTTGCTTTTGGCCATGCTGTTTCATAACTAGGACAAGAAGTAACTGGCACTGTGCCAAATTTCTATCTATAGAAATTGAAAGACTATATTTATGTCAGTCCATGCCACTAAATTTGAGGTCATTTGTTATATATAGCAAGGGCAAACAAATTGTCAAGAGTGAAAAGGGACAGCCCTGTCAGGTTCAATGAGCAGAAAATGGGTCACAAAGGTGACTAAATCAGTCCTCCAGCAAGCTTCCCCAGAGACAGACTGGAATATTTACTTTGTTTGAGAAAAAGAAAAAAAAGAGAGCAACTAACTAACTATTGTTTTTTGTCAGGAGCTTATGCAGCTAAGGCTGATCTCACACTTGCTATGTAAATGGAGTTGGTCCTGAACTTGCCTCACTGCCCAAGTGCTGACAAGTACTGGGCAAGAGGCTTTACTTACGAGGAAGTACCTCTTAAAAACAACAGCAGCAGCAGCAGCAGCAACAACAACAACAACAACAACAAATCTCCTTTCTTTTTCCAATGAAAACAAGACTCTCTTATATAAAATAAGGATAGATTTGTGACATTTTCACACTCACCCAGCTTTATACTTTACTCTTAATCACTGCCCGCCCTCCCTTCCTCCCTCCCTCCCTCTCTAACACACACATTAACTGAACCCATTGCCCACTCTTGCTGCATCTCGCTCCTTCTCCTCAGATGTCTTCCTAGTCTTTGCTGACCAGATCATTAATGAAAACAATAAGAAACGATTTTTTTTTTCCTAAAAAGGAAATAAAGTTACTGAAAATAAATTTCATTCTGAAACAAAAGAGCAGGTGAATTAGCTGGATGATGGGACCAGGACAAGCAGAACAGCAGCCCCCACAAGAGGTCCTGTTACCTCCATTTGGGTTCTGAGAGCTCTCATTTCTGTTGTTAATGTACATATGGAGAACAACCCTTAACCAGCTATTACACGATGAAGTGGATCCCCATCCCCTGACATTACAGGTTGTGCCTTGCCCACAACTGTCACATATGTGATAAGTAAAGCCCTGAAGGGCAAACCTGAATCCAACAGGGCTGCTGCCCTCGGAGTGAGGCAGGTCAGCAAGCTCCCCGGCTCAGTCTCATACACAGAGAAGATGTGGAGAGAAGACAGCCATCTGCAAGCCAGGGCAAGAGCCCTCATCAGAGACGGAATCGACTGACACCTTGGTCGTCTACTTTCAGCCATTGGAACTTTAAGAAAACAAATTTTTGTGGTTCAAGCTACTCAGTGTGTGGTACTTTGTTATGACAACGGAAGCCGACTAATAAATGCCTGTTGAATGCTGGAAAGATCAAAAGAGATAATCCCTACTCAGTTCTAAGACCTGGCCTGGCACAGAATGGACCCTGAAATGGTACGGATTATTACTGCCGAGGCTGAAGTGGGTGAGTAAGAGTTAGAAAAGATGACCAACAGGGAGGTTGTTTCAACAGTCTAGAAAGATTTACAAATCCCCAGGCTCATTCAGCAGGGTGACTGTACTCTGTCCATTAACCCTACTGCATCACAGCTTCCTTCAGCTTCCTAGCTCCTGCTCTGGCCTGTTGCATCCCTGGACCTAGTCTTACTTTTACCTCTCCACTTCTGCTTAGTACCCTGTGTGTATGGAGCAGGTTCTGAATCAGGCTCACAGGGCAAAGCCGTCACCAGCCCCACACAGGTCCTCCCTCACAGATGCTACTTTTGCTACTCTCATGAACAAGGAAGGACACGAGAGTCTTCAGATCAGCCATTATCACATCTCTCCCCTGTGCCCATCAAGAGCTACTTGAGTGTGTCCCAAGCCACACTTGGGGTGTGATGGATGGTGAGAGGCTAATGTATAAGTGCGAGCTGTGGGCAGAGGGTGGATAAAGTGGCCCTTTGTGGCAAGTCCCATCCTGTTGCTGAGGTTTTGCTGTGGTACTTGGAGAATTAACCATAAACTGCATAGAAAAGATTTGACATGGCTAATGTGAACATGTAGGAACACCATCAAAAGGAAAGAGACTTAGGAACCAGAAAGACAGCTCTAGGGGCATCAAAGTGTTCAACTTCTTCAGCCAGTTTAGGCCATAGAGCAATAGCACAGGGGTCATTGGAGGACAGCTGGACAAGAGACATACCTGTTGTAGGAGGCCCCACTAAGTGCCTAGTAAGTACCCTACTAAGCAAGCAGCCAGGCTGCATGGAAGCTGGAAGGCCAGAGAGTGAGGGGTCAGGAAAAGGATGAACAGGAAAGGACAGGAGAGAGCTGAGGCAGGCCAAGAAGATTCTGAACACTCCCAGTATTAGTAGCTATCGTAAATGGACAACATAATTCATGAGGTCTTATCCAATAACAGATAAAGATACCCAAACAACCCCGAGTGTCTGGAAAGGAAACAATTTTCTCTGATAATATCTTCGTTAAGACTGCGTATGTGTCTGGTTTTATACACCGGCTGTCTCAGTTTTTCTCCACAATGAATTCCTGGAAAATGCATCATGAAAGTCTGCCTTTTCTCACAGGAATAATAAAAACATGGACTGCTGCTCTCCTGTCTGTGACTCAGCATGGAATAAACTGTGATAAGACCACAACTATACCATAAAAGCAAAGATGTAACAATAACCCACACAATCCTGGGAAACTCAGACAGCAGCCTCCAAGTCATTAAAGGGAGTGTTGTAGAATGAAGGGGACCTCCGAGTTTGCTCAAGTCCTGTCACTCAAAAGGTGAGGCTAACACTGAACCAGAGAAATCTGCTTATTTCAAATCTAACTGTTAGACTTCTTTCTGACTTTTAACTGGAAAGCTGTCACAGTCTACTTCAAAGGACTTGCCCCCATGTGGGTTAAAATTGATGTAAGTATGCAGAGATGTACAGTGAGCCCACAAAACAGTAAAATACAAATGTGCCCAACTGTTTTATATTATGTAACATTTATAATATTAGCTATAATAATAGCATACATATACTTCTATTTAATTGTACACTGTAACCTGTGGCTATGGCCTCCACTGCAAAAGCAAGGAAAAGGAAAAAAGAAAAAAAAAGAACTCAAGCAGAACCCTTACGAGCTGCTAGCAAACTGGAAAGAATCCAAGTGTTTCCTCAGGAGGGATGACTAAGCAAAGGAGTGAATTGATACAATGTTCTATAACTTCTAAGCAGTGATCACTGTAGGAAAAAGCCCCACTGAGCCCCAAGGCAGCATTCTAAAGAGGAAAGGTCACTTTTGGTGACACAGACTCCCTTTAGTCATCCATGCTCTCATAAGGAACACCTTTCCCACACTCATAACTAAGCAACTACCTACCTAACCGAATACTGAAGATATAATCCTAGAGCTCAGAATTTTCTGGAAACTGCCTCAAGGACTAAATGAGTCTGTCAGAGCTGCAGTCTAATGCAAGCCCTCAGGCTGCTTAAGAGTCCATTCCAGACAAGAAAGTTGCTTCAAATGTTTGGATGTTTTATTGACTTGTTTTGTCACATAACTGTGAAGTCTACACTAGCAATACAAATACAGGAAAATGTATTTATTTTCTTGGTTAAAATATAACTGCCAAACTTGTTATTTTATTGCCTTTATCACCATTAGTTAGCAATCAGTAAGAAAGAGAAGGTCACATGTTAATATTCCCAAACCTTTCTTCCCTCACAAACATCTCCGCATGTGACTGAGAAGTGTGAGACCAGAGTGGACGTGCTCCCATTTATGCCACACAGAAGTTGAGCAGGTGTGATCCATGGTACATCAAACACCAAGTGCCACCCTGTTTATTGTGTCTAGTCTGTCTGACCATACCATAAATGAAAACCCAACTGCAAAGTAAAACCCAAATCAGGAATATTTTTGGGCAAATACTATTTGGAGGACAGAATTTTGGTTACTGGAGAATAGAGGTAAGTACAAATAAGAAGCCAATTAGCCAGAGAATGTAGAGATTTAGAGACTAAAGTTTATGAGAGGAGAAGGGTTGATTGACAGGAGTATGGTGAAAAGAGAATCATTTGATTTATGTGCATCAAGACTTGGGCATTCTGGCATTTGAACATCCATTCATTTACAGAGAGAGCACAAAGGCTGTTCCTATCAAAACACTGCTGCTCAGTTCTCCCGAGACTCATGGGAGAAGGTAAATTAATAATCACCCTGCATCACTTTCCCCTTGGGACTTGGTTCTTCCCAGGAAGGACATCCTTTTGTCTGATGAACTGAGCAAATGTACTTTACAAGGACTTTCTATCACCTGAGAGGAAAGCACAGACATCAGTTCCAGAAACCTAACAAGTTCCCACCAGTGTGTGTATGTACAACTGATCAAACCTGCTATTACTAATGTTCAAAGGCCAATGGCAGAAACAAATTAGATCATAATTTATCTCCAGACTTTAAAAAGGAAACTTCCTTAAAGCAAACTGCTGCTTTCCTTGTATTCATCCTCATGCTTTCAGCCTTAGCTCATTCTTCCAGTTAGTATTTACACTGAATGATCTCATCAGAATGTAACCAAAGATGATTACTGCTGATGTGATGCAAGTCTGCCTTTCCGTAGCCTGAACCACGCTGGACAAAGAGTTCCCTAAGGAAACTATCAGGGGCTAAACATATAGACATGGGCCATGAAACCAATCAGTCAAATATTTCTTACCAAATCAAATATTACATCACCCAAACAAGCTAGAAATGAATAGGTCTGACAATAAGCCACAGCCCATCAGCAGTCCCAGGATGAGGTCAGATGGGCCCCAGAGGGCTCTACAGAGGCTGAACTCAGACCCAGCAAGTCACGAAGGGCCCTGGAGTCAGGTAGCAATGTGTTTAGTGAGACCGGGGGTGAGCTGGATAGGGGCCATGCCTTCCCTTCTCACACACAGAGTGGCAGGGGTTACTGGCAATGGGTTACCGCTCAGCCAGCTGACCCAAACTGGTATCAGGTCTGAGTATGTGTCAAACTCCTTTGACAACTTAAATCAACAGTGTGGGAGCAGTCACCTGCAGCTTAGCCAGGTTCCTGCCACAATCTATTGTTTGGAATTAACTGAAACTGATTACATCTCTTAGAACTCTGGACAACAGCCAAGCCATGAGTGTCCTGAATATAATTCACCCCTAGCAAATTATGCTCAAAATTCACTCTAGAAGTGGGCATGAACCTCTAGAACATTGTTTTATTTTTGTTTATTTCTATACTAACAGGAGGGCCAGATAATGGTAGACACAATCTGAAGATTAGTATTCCCAGAGTGCCGCTGGAGAGAAGGCACTATTCCCTAGGTCATCACCATTCCATAGCTTAGTAGCTTTCCTAACAACTTACTGAGTCCAATTCAAAAACATTCATCTGCTCAGGGACCACAGGTGCAGAGATTTCTGAACAAATGTATCATGTTATAGGAGTTCTTTTTCTGTTGCTGCAACAAAATATTCAAGTTGACATATTAAGTTGAGGTTTACTTGGCTCATGGCTTTGGTGGCTGGGAAGTGCAAGCAGCATGACAATGGCATCCCAACATGGGGCCTCTGGTTACATCACAACATGATGGAGAAGGGGAAAGCAAGCGGTTACACACAGGGAGGGGTTATATCGTGCACCTGGAATAGAGTGAGACTCAAGGCAAGCACACTTCTCATAGCAGCAGTAACGCTTGTGGACAGGAGCCTGGGCCTGGTGAAAACTACTCGATCTCCTCTGAAGGTGATAACTTACTGCTTCCTGGAAGATGCCACCTCTGAGAGTTCAGTGACATCAACACACGCTAGAACCAAGCTTCTCACACAGGAACTTCTGGAGGCTGTTCCCCACTACACCCATGTTCCCAGCTCTCACACACTGGCCTTTCCTGTTCCCAGCCTACTATTCTGTTATGCTTTCTTTTACTTTAGAACTTTAAGACCTTACCCAAACACCTACTGTACTTAAGAACGATGAGTCCCCCTGCATGTTCACCATCCCTCAATGAGAATGAATTCATTAAGAAAGTTACCATCAGTGTCTACAATGTAGAGACTCAGAAAAGCAAAAATGTACAAGGACCAGACAACCACAGTGCATGGAAACTGGCACCACTGCAGCCAATGTTGGCTGGGTGTAATCCTAGGGAGGGAGAGGAGGAGAGGGACAGGAGGAGAGGGGGAAGCAGAGAGAGAAGGTGAGAAGCAGAGAGAGGAGATGTCTGGATTAGTGTGAACTTACCAGGGCTTCAGCTAACAAGAGAGGCATGGGTCTAGAAACGGTGATGAAATTGTGGACCTGCAAAAGCAATCTTATTTTGTCCTGAAAACTCAACTGATAGTATAACTTTTACAGATATCAGTGTGCATTAATTAATTTTCAGTATCTTTATACCATATTTTGGGTGAGTTAATCCCAGTAAATGATGCTTGCAACCAAAGGAGACATCTTATAAAGACTTGTTAAAGAAAATGACCAAAGGGGATACGTTCAATATGGGTCTCTTTTATGTGTATGTATGTGTCTATGTATATGCATGTATGTATTTATCTATGTATGTAACTATGTACCTATGTATCTATATATGTACCACTACATGTATATATAGTTATGTGTCTATCCACATGTTTTAAAATGAATGGGCCAAGCACACTGAAGCTAATTGGAGTTTTGTTTTGATTTTTTAGAATTTGTCTGTGGCTGTGCTCTGCACTGTGGCTCTCTTTGTTGTCATTACTATTATTATTAGGTGAAGCAGCTGCCCCTTTGGATGAACGCTGACCCTGGGAAGTCTGACTTGGCACATACTACTTCATTTAATTCTCATAAGAACTGTAAAGGTTTGGAAGAAGAAATGTTGTCCTGATTTTATTGACAACTTGTTCAACATTTTAGCTAGGATTGCAGCCTGGTTCACCAGACTCTAGTCCTGCACTGTCAGCCACTGGGCTGAAATCAACTCTTGTTTCTCACTGTTACTTAATTTAGTTCTTAAAAAATTCATTACATTTATTTATGTAGTGCCTGGGAGAAAGGTGGGCGGGGATGTGGGTCATGTGAGGGAGTCAAAGGACAACTTGCAGGAGATGGTTGTCTCCTTCTACCACGGACAGAGCCTTGCCAGCATCTCCCTCCCACTATCCAATTCTGATTGCCTCTACATAGCCATTGTTTGGAGGTACGTTCTGAGGCCCCATGAACCTCAGCAGCTCTCTCCCTAAGTGCATGGGTCCAAACAGTATTTGCCTGCTTTTGTATTTTTCACTTAGTTGTGCATTTTAAAAACTTACATAATATTACTATGAGTCTGCTAAAGCTCTTTGGTAGTCCAAAACAGAAACCTTTAAAATAGCCAATTAACTTCTTGCCAGGAGGTGACAAAGAAAATCAAAAGTCTAAATGAAACAAAGTAGACAGCGCCTGAGGAAGGACATCCAAGGGAGACTTCAGGCTTCCACAGGCTTCAAGCATGCACACATGCCAGGCATGCATTTAGATGCCAAACATGCACCCACGCATATACATGCATGAGTACATACACATACAGAGAAGAAAACAAAAATCAATAGACTTCCCTAATCAAAATGAGGGGAGGAAAGAGGAAAGGAAAAACCTGGCTGTGAAGAACCCAGGAAAGCAGGAAAGAATATGAAAATATATGAATGTATGGATTAATTCTTCGGGCCTTCAGTTGATGACAATGTGGACATGTAAAGCACCTTCTAATTTCACATGCTCGGGATCATGTTAATTACACTGCCAAAACCATGCATCCATTAGGGTTTTTCCTTTACTTTTCTATTCTAGAGCAGGGGTTCTTAACCTTCCTAATGTGGCAACCCTTTAATACAGTTCCTCATGTGTGGTAACCCCAACTATAAAGTTATTTTTATTGCTATTTCATAAAAATAACTCTTCTACTGAGCAGTGTCTCAGGTCCTTAAATCATCAGAATTATGAATTTTCTGATGGCTGTGACCCAGAGGTTGAGAACTGCTGTTCTAGAGGAAGGAGAGAAAGAGTAAGAAATGTTTCTAGCACTACAATACTAAGACTGATAAACAGCACCATTGCCCAGGTGGGGGTGAAGGCTGAAATCTCAAAGGTGTTAAGATGCAGGTAGGAGGTTCAGAAGCTCAAGGCCACACTTTCAGTACATTCGAACTTCTCTCATAAAAACACAAACAAACCAATAAACATTTAGGAAATTGGTGTTAAGTACCTCTCTCTGGACATAAAGTGTTAACTGGTAAAGGAGGTGGTCTGAGAAAGATAGGGTCCACCATACTAATATAATGATCTAAAAGAGGAACCAACCTACAAATGAAATTAGGAACAACTTTTAGGATTCTCTCCCTATGACCTGACAAAATAAGAAAATTAAATGTCCCTACTTATGATTTAGAATCTCCTGCTGGCCTGTTAGTGGTTATACACATTCTGAGGGAGGAACCTAAATCAGGAGGTCACATGCTGCCTGTCACTACAGAGATGATGCCTCCTGTACACATCCAATTAATAGGAACTATTCTCAATCACTGTAATGCCCAGAAGACAAGCAGTGTATTTAATCATCAACAGCAGCAGGGCCCACGGGCCTCTATGACACCAAGGGGCTGCCTACAGCTTTTGGCAAAAATCATGATTTGCATTTCCTGGACCCAAGGCCCTAGTATTTATGCTAGATGGCCTCCAGTTTATTTTCTAATGTCAAACAAAAGTCCTGTAGGAACTCTAATTCTACACCCAGCATCTGACACAACAGTAGGAAGATTATGACAGAAATCTAAATTACAAAATATATAGGAAGCCTGCAGTACAGTAACAAATGGGCTCGTATAGAAATAAATCCTCATAAAACTAAGGCAGAGGTGCCCTGGATGTAAAACAGTAATTTAATGGCCAGGACAACCGAAACCAATTAATTAAAAACAAGAAAGGAAAGAAGAACTATGTTACAAATGAAGATGATGGAAGATGCTGCAAATGCCCCACAGGGTATCACTTCTCTGAAAGGGCTAAAGGAAGGGCCTGACATGCTCCCCACCTTCCCAAAGAAAGGCAGGGCGACCATAAAGCAAGCAATCGCTGGAAGCGCAACTGCTCAATTCAAGCCAGTAAGGGTTTAGTCAGCTCTCTCGGAGTTAAGAAACCCAAAAGTACCCAACATTACTACAGTTGCTGACAAGGGAGGCCACCAAACAGAGCTTCTGACATGTAGGCAGGAAGTTCTCCAGGCCAACATAAAGGACAACCACCCCACAATGTGTCTCAGGCTAGCCTATTCTCATTGCGACCCTATCACAAGCCTGTGCCATTACACCAGTATTTTTGAGAAAAAGAGTGATTACCACCAACAATACAAATATTGTTGACGTCATGTGCAAAACCAGGCATGCCAATCAAGAATAATGATTATAAAATCATTTCTTTTTAGGGGCACCCATTAAGACCATAAAGTAAGAAAGTTAAAAAATGGTATATCCTGAAAAAGAGACTCTTAGTGGCTGTTTCATAACTGATTCATTTCATCCAAGAATGGATATATAGATGCCTGGAAAAAATGATGTATCTTGCAACTTCCTTTGTGCTTAGGCATGCCCATGTTCTAGTCAAAGACTCACACATTAAAACAACCTTCCACACAGTGTTTTGTTTTGTTTTTGCATGTTCTCTCTCTCAGTCTTGGTGTTTGGAATGCAGACTTGAGGGTTAGCTTTAACTTAGTTACTGTGAGTCTCGAGATCGAGAGTCCTGCTAATGACAGCTGAACATCAAAGCTACCGTGGGCCATGGGAACTAAGGTCTATCCTGTAACCCTGCGGCTCTCCATGCCCCCTCTGCCAAGCTCTGATCTTTACCGATGCTCAAAGAAGCCTCCACCTTCTTTCTTCTGTCACTTTGACTTCTCTCATTTGGAAACAAGTCGGGCTATAACTTTAGCATGCATAATAATAGACACACACACACACACACACACACACACACACCAGTGTGATCTAGTTAACATCTTTGCCAATCCTGGTGGGATTATGTGCCATCACAAAAACAAGGTCAAACAAATCATATTTTTTACTAAAGAATGCTATATTATATAATACCCGTGTCTAAGTATTTCCTTACTGACAGAAAAACCAACAACACAAAATAAAACAAAACAAAAACATCAAAAACAACCATTTGTGTCCTTCTTTACGGAATTAATAGATTTCATTATAGTGAACCTAACATTGTGGCTACAGGCACTGGTCTATTAGGTAAAAGCATCAGCTCTTAGAACACAGTTTTATTCACATTTAACTGACTCCTAACTGACAGAAGACCAAAGCAGAACATGAGCATTTTCTTACTTTTAGGTCAATATCTAGCTATGTAGTCAGGCTGACCTCAAACTGTTAAATGGCTTGCCTCAATCTCTCCACCCCTGGGATAACAGATGCATACTATCACACCCTGCTTTGATTTTTTTTAAATTAACATTAATTCTCAGTGGTTTGTGCTTCTGAAATGTAAATTTTGGCCCATGATTCCCCTTCTGCTTGCTTCAATACACACACACACACACACACACACACACACACACACGTTAATTGCCCTGTGCACACCTTCCTTCATTGCTACATAGCTTCTGGAGAACCCTTGTCTCAGAGCAGACCACTGAGACGATGAAGCTCAAGGATGTGAACACAGAATGATGCTAAGCACAAACCCAAGCAGCAGAGTGGCAGTAACTGGACCCCACCTGCCTGGCACCTGCACAAGAGGCTCCGGGCCTACGGTTAGGGATCTAGGCTGGGACTAGCAAAGGCTTGTGTCTCATGCTCTACGTACTTTATTCTAGGAACAGGAAGTTCTTAGGAGGAGAAACTGACTTAATTTAAAATTGTCACTACATAGGTTCTGCAAGAAAACATTGCTACAATATAGGAGAAACTTGGACAGCAGAGATGGCTCATTGGTTAAGGCTTCCTGCCATTCTTGCAGAAGACCAGAGTGCAGGTTCCAGCTCCCACATCAAGTGGCTCATAACTGCCTTTAACTCCAGCACCAACACATCTAGCACCTCTGTCATCCAAGGACACCTGCAGTTATGTGGTCACACACTAAGGCACACTGATACACATGACTTAAAAAATAAGATAAAAGACATGAAAAGCCTTGGTACTGAACCTTATTTGAAGATATATGTACATATATAAGACTTTAGGAACACTTTCATTTTTGATCACTCCGGTGCTGACAAAGATCTCATAGCTTCTCCTTGTGATCACATTCATACACAGGTCATTATCCCCTAATCAAGTCCCTCAGAATGGACTTCGAGTGACCCCCAAAGGAGGAGATGTTGATGACAAGACAAGGTGGCATATATCTAGAGAAGGCTTGTGCCATTTTAAACATTCTGTTTAATTGCACAGCCTAGTCTTGATTGACAAACTGCCATTTCTAATTGCTCTAATCTGAGCTCAGTCAGGAGCTCTGTGACTGGTCACCTAACCTCCCTGACTTCATGCCCTACCCTGTAAAATGGGAGAGTTAACTTCTTTCTAGTACGTGCCACTGTGGAAATTCAATAAACTGACGCATAAACGTTCAGCTAAGAAAAGTCGACCTGGCCGTCACTGCCGGCAGAAAGCCAGCAGGCACCGCAGGCCCAGAACCTCTGCAGAGGGTGAGTACTACATTCTAGGAAGAAGATCTGACCGTTTTCACAAAAAAGATAACTAAAAATTTTTCCTGTAGAAAGCAAGCTTTAACTATAGCAGACGGAGGATACCACTTCAAACCTCCTTCTTAAGGGGGTTCCAAAATGGGGTCGCCTCATTTATCCAACACTTGTCATTCCCACCTCATGACTGTACAGCCCTCACTGCTGTATGCAAAGGATGCGTGCACACAAGCCTCTGCAGGGATCTCTCTGAGCACATACTGAGCATCATGTTGGGACCTGGGACAGTTATCAACGTAAGACTATGAAGAGCTTTTGGTTTAGATACTTGTATATGGCAACAGCTTGAACAGATGCCCTATTTGGAAAAGAAAAAAAAAAGCAGCAATACTAAATTTTCTCCATAAATCCTATAACAACCACCTTGTTCATAGGTGGCTGACATTTGGCCCTTACCTTCTGTCTTTTTGTAAACTGCAATGTCCCTTGACTTCTTCAGGGTCAATTCTTCCTGGATCTCTGTGATGGCTAATCTTGATTTTCCAACTTGGCCACACCTGGAATCAACTAGAAACCAAGCAACAGAGCATGCCTGTGAAGGGTTGTTCTTGATTGGATCCCTGTGAGGGGTTGCTCTTGATTGGATCCCTGTGAGTTGTTGTTCTTGATTGGATCCCTGTGAGTGGTTGTTCTTGATTGGATCATCTGGGGGGGGGGAAGACCCACCCTGATTCTAGGCCACATCTGGTGGCAGCCCACAGAAAAGGGCATGGAAGGAAACAGCTTTTCCTTTGTGCCTGCTCACCCTCACTCTCCCTGCCAAGTTGTCTATCCTGCTGCTAAGGCACTCCTTCTCTGGGATTAGAGCTCGCATCTTTTAAATTCCAACATAATTTGAAGATCAGCTGAGACAGCCAGTCTCAAGGACTGAACAACCATCAGATTTGTGGCCTTTCCATCAGGAGACAGTCATTGGTGGGACTAGCCAAACGGTAGCCTGTAAGTCATTCTAATAGATCATATATATATATATATATATATATATATATATATATATATATATATATATATATATATATATATGTATATATTCATTCTGTAAGTTCTGTTCCTCTAGAGAAACCTGATTAATCTTTCCCTTTCTCTCCGCCTCCCCTTTCTCTAATACACACATGCACTGTATCTGCTGTTCAAATGCTTCCCTGCAACCTACATGCTTCATCTACCTGTTGACCCACAGTTCCTACAGCCTGTTACATGGCCACATCCTGATCCCAGCTCAGGACCCGGCCAGTCCTCTTTGGCCCACGGCTGTATCAGCTTCTATGCACTCACGCTGAGACAGAGGAGCCCTTTACCCGTGCTTTCTTCCATTACATAAATTTGGATCATTACAACTCAGAAGATAAGGATTTGGGCCCCAAACAACTTTGTAGTTTCTCAGCACCAGCCTGAACATTTTCCTGTCTTCCAACTTCCTCTGAAAGCAAATCAGTGCACAAACTTCATCTTCACTCAGGTTCTCTGTATATGGGCAGAAGGAAGCCACCAGATTCAGACCAAAATGTCACATGAACGGTATGTAGCCCAGCTCCAAATAGTGCCCTTGTTTCCCATGAAGCTTTCTGAATCAGGCCATGTTTCTCTCAGCATTCTTGGCTCCCAAGCTCCCAAAAGAATGGCCCTTTCAGCTAGTCTTCCAACATTAAGGCTTTTAAACAAACTCTTCAACATTTGGCCCACAAGGCAGTTCTAGTGACCTAAGAACCAGAGTCAAGTTAATCATCACAGTGGCTCCAGTTCTTAGTACCAGTTCACATCCGAGTGTCTTTTCTGTTGTTAGGATATGTTGACAAAACCAACTTAATGGAGAAAGAATTTATTCTGGCTCACAGGTCACAGTGCATTTCAAGTTGGTCACATTACACGTGGAGTCAGCTGCTGTTTCACTCCTTTCTCTATTGGAAGTCTAGGTCACAGCCAGGAATGGCACTACCCACACTGGATAGGTCATCCCACCCCAAGTTAAGGCCATCCGGATGCTCACAGGCCCAGGTGCCAGATTCTAGACTGCATAACATTGACAACACTAACCATGGCACAAGCCAGCTCACCATTCTCCCTGTATCTGTGACTTCTGTCGGCATTTTAGCTGAGTCTGACCACAGGTTGGAAGGGTTTACTGTGGCTCATGGTTTGAGGCTCCAATTCATCATGGTAGGTGAAGAACCTGGTTATAATGTGTCCACAGTCAGGAAGCAGAAAAAGATGAATGCAGGGATTCAGCTCATTTTACCTTGTTCCATTGTATTCAGCAAGATGGTGTTTCCAATACTGGGGATTGATCACCCACTACACTCAGTTAATTACTTCTGAAAGTACCCTCACATGTACCCAACCCAGACTTGTGCCTCATTAATGCTGTGGGTGATTTAATACAATCAAGTTAGCCAGGACACAAGTCACATTCCCAACCACTTAGCTAAGTATATTACCTTATACTGTGCCTTAATTGTCTTTCTTTCATTTATTTTAATGTACGTGTGTGTGCATATGTGTGAACTATATGTATGTATGTGTACATGTGAAAGCTAAAGGATGATTTTTCAAGAGTTGGTCTGCTTCAAACCTTAGACTAGCTTTGTCCTTGAGAATTAAAAGGTTAATACATGCAAAGTTCTTGGCATACAAGTAAGTGCTGAAAAATGTTCAGATGTTGGTTTTGATGTTATCAAACTATCATTGGTATTGCCCTTGTTACATTTACTTCATTTAAGTAATGTTAGAACCAGAATAAAAATCACAAGCTGAAATGAGAGCCTCACGTCCTATTCCTCATAAGTTAATTATTGCAGATCTCAAGAAAACGTTTAAATCCTTCCCATCCCCTCCATTCTCACCTGATGCAATGTAGACTAAGCACATGTGCACTGTGTGTACGGCGAAGCTTCAGTGTAATCATGAGGCTACATGCAACTGGACTTCGAAAGCACTGACAAAAAAGGGAGGATTTTTAGGACCAACCTACTTCACAGATCTGGACTCCGAGCTGTATTCCATGGGCATAGTTCTGAGGCAGGAAAAATGTACCAAGATTTAGAGGATGATATTCTTTGGTCTTCTGGGAGGATAATGCAATCACAAAGACTATAAAGTGGTGGGAATGGTGTGACACTTTTTCTTCACTAGGCTAGACGGAACTGAGAAGCCAAATCAATAGACAATACACTAATTTTCTAACAAATGAATTGAACTTGTGGTGTTCACAACATCTTATGGTATTAAAACACACAATACAAAAATTTACCCAGCATGCATTTCTCCAATTGTAAATAGAGCACACACTGCAAAGAGCGCCAATGTGTTTTTCTACTGACACTTGTCCCAATAAAATATTTACTGTGCTAAAAATTCTTAACAACAGAAAAAAGGGAGAACACCACTTTGTATAGCAAAATGATGAAGGCAAACTAGTGAACAAGGCCTTAGGGACAAGAGAGCAGTTAGAGACATCAGAAACAACATACTCCAGGAGAGCCAGAGAGCACTTCTGAAGACGTGATTTCAGAGGAGCTTATTCAGAGGCCACAGCACATCTGGAAATGCACCTGGAGAAAATAGAACCACAATCCTTGCTAAGCGGCTCTTTTATTTTTTCTTACTCAGGTTATTTTTTCCTCCTGTTTTTGAGATAGGGTCCCATTCTGTAGTCTAGGCTGGTCTTGAAATTGTGGCAATCACCCTTGCACACACTGAGATTAAAGGCCTTGAGTTACTATACCCAACCTCCATTTTTATTTCTAAGCCACTAGGAACAACACTAGGTGAAACAAGATGGAAAAAACAACAACCCCCCCCCCCAAAAAAAACCCAAAAAACAAAAACCAACCACACATATTTAAATGCTTCTTCTTCTTCTTCTTCTTCTTCTTCTTCTTCTTCTTCTTCTTCTTCTTCTTCTTCTTCTTCTTCTTCTTCTTCTTCTTCTTTTTTTNTGCTTCTTCTTCTTCTTCTTCTTCTTCTTCTTCTTCTTCTTCTTCTTCTTCTTCTTCTTCTTCTTCTTCTTCTTCTTCTTCTTCTTCTTTTTTTTTTTTTTTTTCTCCCTAGCTTGTCCTGGTAATGGACACTTGAGTAACCTGCCCTAGTGACAGGAAAGAAAGATAATCCAGGCTGTGGGTGGGTTAGTATGATTCTTTCCCGGAGTCTGGGACTGAGCGGGGAATGTACCTGACCTCCTTTATAACAATCCCCAAAGTCAGGGAATCCTAATAACAGTAACACAACATAGTAAAACAACATAAAGAAACCCAAACTTCCTCAAATTGGGAAAAATACTCACAAATTACACAGGAAAAAAAAGAATGATTCATATTTTTAAAATCTCAGGAACATACTATAAAGTAAATATAGTATACTTACTAAAATATAAAAACAGACTTTTTTAAAAAATTGTGTTTATTGCTTTGTTCAACAGTTCTCTTCCATGCTCCTACAAAGTCCACTATGCATTTCAAGAAATCATCAATTCATTTAAATAAAAGTGTCTGTTGGGCTCATATATCTGAGTAGACTTCAAGTCATAGGACTCTCTGCTTGTGGCCAGCTGTTTTAAATGAGCATGTTAAGTAATTTAGACACTTTTTTTTTTTTTTGCAAAGGCTGCATGATTTAATAAATTCCCATATGCCTCAACATGTGCCAAGCCTACCAGGTTATCTTCAGTGCAGCTGCTGTTATGATAATAGCTGCCAACTTTCAAACAACTGAAGAGAATAATGAATAAGCTATGAGCTGGCTCACAGGTAAACTTAGATTGCTCCCAGCTAAAATGTGGGCCATTTTCAACTGTAAAAGAAAATTAATTAAAAAGAGTCCGTCTCTCCTCCACTGTGTGAGAAACAGGGCTCAATGAAGACCTTTGCATTTGTAGCTTAAAAACCTGCAGCTTCAGGTAAACTCGTTATATCTGTGTATTCCAAACTTAATGCTACGGGTTGTGGTAATGGCAGGCTTTGTGAGGAGACAGATTGGCTAAAGCCTCATCCCTCATTCACAGCACAAAGATCTGAGAACCTCACAGTGTTGAAGGAAGAAGTAGGTGGCGCCTACTCATTACAGACTCCTTACAAAAGGCTCCAAAGATGTTAGGGGAAATGAGATATATATAGGGGAAGAAACACTCTTATATACATTCATGGAATTGTTTAATAAGAGTTAATCAATGAAAATAAGGGAAAGATAGTAAGGTAAAGATGAAAATCCATCAAATACAGCAGTTTCTATCAGGATGACTTAGTGATCAACAGCGGGACACAAATCAGAATGTGTGAACCTTTCAAAGAATGGCAGTGTCACTCTGAACATTAATAAATATTGGACAAAACAATATTATCAGTCTTAGAGTAACTCTGGGACTTCAGTATTCCTAAAAGCAGTGCAAATTTATCTTACACAAGACATGCTAGTTTTATGGGGTAAGGAATGAAGACTAGCCTCCAGTGTAATATCCCATCTATTTCCAACTGCCCGTAATAACCAAGGGTTATTTACTGGATGCATGGGGTTAACCAGAGGGGCTGAACAAGTTGTCTTCACGAGAGAACAGAGCTCCTATGTGCTGCCTTCATGAATGACTTTATAGGGTACCTGAGGTTTTCTCAGCTGTCCTGTTGGCTTTGATCCAGTTTCCCACTGTATCCTACTTATTATCTGAGAACTTCACTATACAGGTTCACTTCTGTTAATGCTTAGTAAACTTTAAACTCCCCTGTATATATAGACTGGCTACCATCAGCCTTCATCCTTTTAGCCACAGAGACTGAAATTATGAAATTAAGCACATGTGTGAGATGGAGTATATTCTCCAGGCTTCCTTAGTACCTAGATTCACCAAGGATCTCTGGGGTCTGTGATGCTGGAAACCCTAAAGTACCCCATTAGAGCTTTTGGTCATAAGAGCTATAGCTAGTCAGACTAAGCTTGGGGAAAAATACCTAAATGCCTCAGATAACAGAGACAACAAGGAGAAGTCTCAGAATTTCTTCTGTGGAAAATGGCAAGGGATGACTTTCTAACATCTTAATGTGATTCATATCTAATTTTTATACAGCTCATGGAGGCTACTGAAAATGTCCAACATGCAACACATTCAACAGGTCTGTCTTCAGAGGTACATTGTCTTAGTCAGGGTTTCTATTCCTGCACAAACATCATGACCAAGAAGCAATTAGGGAGGAAAGGGTTTATTCAGCTTACATTTCTATACTGCTGTTCATCACCAAGGAAGTCAGGACTGGAACTCAAGCAGGTCAGGAAGCAGGAGCTGATGCAGAGGCCATGGAGGGACGTTCTTTACTGGCTTGCTTCCCCTGGCTTGCTCAGCCTGCTCTCTTATAGAACCAAGACTACCAGCCCAGAGATGGCACCACCCACAAGGGGCCTCTCCACCTTGATCACTAATTGAGAAAATACTTTACAGCTGGATCTCATGTAGGCATTTCCTCAACTAAAGCTCCTTTCTCTGTGATAACTCCAGCTGTGTCAAGTTGACACAAAATTAGCCAGTACATACATGTAAGGCCAGGACTTGCTATGACACTATTGTCCAGTTTAGTCACCACAATAATCCGCCCTTCCCACCCCCGCCCCCTGCAACAACTGGGTCAATACACAACCCAGGTAGAGCAGAGGTGTTGAAACCTTAGTCCCATTCCAGTACAAGAACCCCAAAAACATACTGAAAGGGATTCTGGTCTATCTGTACAAGGGGATGTTTGCCTACACTAGCAAAATATTGAATGGCATGTATGAAATAAGCTTACTCTTTTTGCCACTGCAACATGAAAGGTAAGAAATTTCACAATAATAATCAGCTTGCTATTTGGGAAACCAGGGCCATAGTGTTTGTAAGGATTTTATTACATGAGACAAGTTTACCCACAAAAACAACCACCAATGCAATGAAAAATATGGCATATATTTAGCAAAAAAAAATCCACATTCTTTAGCTTGGGACAGTTCTACTCAAGATCCAAGTGTGTAGGAGATAGAAAAGATTTGCAATGACTCTGTGTTACTTTGAAGCCTGCAAGCACTTAATGCTTGAATTACGCAATTCTTGAGTAACTACACTTCCTATTCCTGATTTGATTATTCGAACAATTAGCCATATTTGTTTGAATGTACCCTAAATGTCTTTATTCTTGGTGATTAGAATAATCAAGGCCTGCCTAGAGGTGGAAAGAAATTGAAAGACATGTTAAGAAAGATGAGAAGAAGAAAGGGGAGAAGATGGGAAATGGTGTATGCCATAAAAATTAGTGAGCAATTAACGGTGGAAAAAATAATTGCTTACAATTTGTATAAAGCAATCATACCCATGTAAGACAGCAATGTGGCGCAAGAGCACATAATTATGAATAACGAGATGGAAACAACAGCAGTGGGGGTAAAACATCAATTACAGACAGCAGAGAGGACCACAGCACAAATGTGCCAAGAGAAATGACACGTTCCCAGAGGTGAGGATGGTACCCTGGATTTGAGGAGGGTCTAGGTGACCGTGGCCGGCACCTCTGTTTCCTGCCTTGTCTAATCACAGAATGCATTTCATGTTTGGAAGAGAGATTCTGAAGAACATAATTATGGACTGCAAGTGTTTTCTGTGGAAACAAAATTATCATTCATGTCTGAGATTGTGTAAATATGCCTTAATTTTGGCCAACAGCAATCTAAACTGAAGAAAATAGAATCCTCCAGCCTTGCTGTAAACTGCAAGTACTCAAGTTAACTCTAGGGATCAGTGTGTAGAGCAAAGACATTCCAGAAGCTGTGAAAACCCTACTCAGGGGGACATGATCCACTCTGCAGTGACAGACTTGGTCCCTTCCTCCACGTTAAAGCCAGCTCACAACTTACAAAGGCCACATGAAAGGAGATGTAAAGGCTAGGGAAGGGAAGCATTTGAGAGCCAGCAGATCAGGTATGAAAATAATCACAATTTGAACTGCCTTAGGAAGGCAGGCGGGCAAGCTTACACAAATCACCAGACCACTGCACACTCATGAAAGGGGAGAGAAGAAACCACATCAAGGACCCCAAGGAAACTCGAGGCGCGGGGAGCTTCCGGAGTCTCGCCCTCAGTCATGGACCTTAACTGAGAGGCCAGCCTAAGTGCTCTGTTGCCGCCACACACCTCAGGAAGACAGAATGAAAGGGCTATTGCCCTAAGTGCTAGCAGACTTACTTCTCCTTGAGAAAATCCACAACCCTTTTGAAGTCGGCCACGCAGTACTCTCTCTTCATGTCCATGAGCACACTGTCAGAGGCGGACTGCACTGGGATGTGGAGGAAAGCGTAGACTCTGGGGTGGTTGAGGATTTTTGCCATTTCCTGAGAGAGATGACAGGAGAAACATTCATCATTTTAACCAATCTGAGGCCGCGCTGTCCTTCAGAACTACACATGTTAGTGCCGGAGAAGAAACACTCAACACATGGCCTGCTCCTTATGACTTTTAAGGCCTCTTCAACTGATACTGTTCCAGGGGGATGGAGAGTGTCTGGAACAGCTGTCAGAGGATCCCATGGGAGAATTACTTGATCACTGTCACTTGCACGATTAAAAAAAAAAATGAATTCAGATAGAGCCAAAGAAAAGGTGTTTCTGAGTGCTTCAAACTTAACCAGCATTTCTTCCTCACAAAGAAGTTTTCTATTCTACTTGGTAACATTAGCAGAAGAAACCTCAGCCGTTAAGGAGCTGAGCTCTCGTGATATTGTCGACTTGAATACAGAAAGTTTTAAATTTAAGTTCAAAGTGTGCTTTCTCAATACCAAAGGTAAGAGGACCCAGAGTTCTTTCATTCCTTTAAAAACGTTTCTTTCTTTCTTTCTTTTTTTTTTTTTTTTATTCAGTTTAGTTACTGATACGTTTCGAGTATTTACAGTGGGAAAGACTTGTGGCCAGACGAGAAAGAGAGCCAGCTTCCTGCTGCATGCATGAGAGCAAAAGGCAGAGTTCAAAAGACAAGAGGAGGTGGGGGGAGAGAATGAAGAGAAAGAGGGGACGCCGGGTGGATAGTCTACGCTGCTCTTTACCAGCGTGCATGTGCACAGTGGTGTCTGCTTCTCCCGGTACGGTACGGAACAGTACAGCACCTTTGGGATATCTCTTTCCATTCTTTCGGGTTCGCCTTTGTCGTCTTGGACTTGCCTCATCTGTTTCCCTCAGGTTGGCTTTCTTTACCTTTGCAGCATAGGGAGAGATCCCCCTTCCTCACCCCTCTCTCCTTATCCCCCTCTCCATGCCGCCTTTCATCCTTTCATCCTAATGCCTGGCAGTGGCCCTTCAGTCCCTCTCAAGTCGGTCACAAGCACACCAGTCCTGTTCCCGGCCGCCCATCTCCTTCCCCTGACTGAACATCTCAGCAAAGCACAAGCAGAGGGGTGAAGCCCAGTGAGGCGCCTTCTCAGTGTAGGAGTAGATATCAGTTTTGAAAAGCCTCTTTCACCACAAAGTTAAGATTACCCTAAAGTTACTCATAACTACTGTTCCTCTGCAGGGCCTCTCCTAGGAATTAGGAAGTACACACACCTGGCTGTGGATAGATTGCCAAGAGCTGCAGTTTCTAATGAGGTAGCAAATTAGCCAGATGTAGTGCCGTGGTCAGGAGTCTTTGGGACCACAACTTCATTTTTTTAAAAAATATTTTTATTAGGTTTTTTTTATTTACATTTCAAATGTTATCCCCTTTCCTAGTTTCCCTTCTGAAAACTACCTATCCCCTCCCCCCTCTCCCTGCTCACCAACCCACCCACTGCCTCTTCCTGGCCCTGGCTTTCCCTTATACTGGGACATATAACCTTCACAGGACCAAGGGCCTCTCCTCCCATTGATGACCAACTAGGCCATCCTCTGCTACATATGCAGCTAGAGCCATGAGTCCCACCATGTGTTTTCTTTGGTTGGTGGTTTAGTCCCAGGGAGCTCTGGTGATACTGGTTAGTTCATACTGTTGTTCCTCCTATGGGGCTGCAAACCCCTTCGGCTCCTTGGGTACTTTCTCTAGCTCCTTCATTGGGGACCCCGTGTTCAGTCCAATGGATGACTGTGAGCATCCACTTCTGTATTACTCAGGCACTGGCAGAGCCTCTCAGGAGACAGCCATATCAGGCTCCTGTCAGCAAGCTCTTGTTGGCATCCACAATAGGGTCTGGGTTTGATGGTTGTTTGTGGGATGGATCTCCAGGTGGGGCAGTCTCTGGATGAACCACAACTTACTTGCTCTGCAGTGAAAATGTTAGTCCTCAGCTATGATTCCTACCTTTCTGGCTTCTTCATACCAGAAAATCAAGATCCCCAAAGCTTGAGAAAAAGATTCTTAAGATCTTTTTTCTCAAGGGGCAGGACTCAAAGGTTTAGATATTCTTGGACATCTATTGTGGTGAGAAGAAAGGTATTGGAATACATATAATGGTTACAAAATATAGTTACTTTTGTAGTTTCTGTTTCTGGAATTCATCATCTGTGGAATGGGAATGGTGATAACACCCCTTCACAGAGCCACTGGGTTACTATTAAAAGGCAGTAAATAATCCAGATATGCGATATGTGAGAACACTACACATAAAGAGAAAATACTACATACTGAGCTGTACAATGGGGTCTAAGGTTGCTTCACCAGGGCAGAAGAAAATGCAGTCCCTGAAAACACGTGGGTGGACACTAATTGTGAAAAGGGCACAGCTCTGGGCATGACTTGGTTCTAGAACACGTGCCAGCTTACAGAAGAGTCATTAGAAGAGGCAGGAGAACCATGGTGGCTTGTTTCTTCTTCCATTCTCAGAGTAAGTAAGCTTCAGTGCTAGCAGGCACCCTCTGCTTGATACTACACACTTCACACATTTGGAATGGTAGGCAATGGGGCACAAAAATCAAAACAGCAGGCAGGTCTCTCCATTAAAGCCTGTGTTTCATGAACTGGGGAAGCAGCAGAGTGAGGGAAGTGCTTGCCTAGGACACAGGAGGCTCTGGGTTCCAGTCCCACTACCACATAAAGCCAGGCGAGATAGTTCAGGCCTGTAGTCCCACCATTCCAGAGGCAGAGGGAAGAGGATCTAAAGTCAAGGCCATCCTTAGATATACAGCAATCTCAAGGTCATTTGCAAGCTACATGAGATACCAAAAAAGATTCTCAATGGTGCCGTGTCCTGCCACTCCACAGGAATCCCCAACAACACAGATCAGTACAACCATATTTTCTATTTTTCATCTAGCTTTTTGCCTTTGGGGCTCTTGGTGAAGGACAACCTGTGCTTCTTTCCTTTTCAAACACTTCCTCCATTCTGGTCTCCTAGCAACCAGACCCCAGTGCTATCCAAGTGGTCCCACAGTTCTGTCTGGAAGTGATGTAAGGAATCCAAGAATGAAAGCTACCCAAGGGCAGGAGTTACCTCTGCCCTTGTCTGCATACACCAAAAAGGGTTCCTGTGACACTTACAGTTCCTAGAGTCATTGAAATGTAGAGCCACAGGGCTGCTGAGATGGTAAATGTGCTTGCTCCAAGTCTGACAACCTCAGATCTAAGTTCAAGTCCTTGAGACCCAGACTGTGGAAGGCAACAACGGAGTCTCAAAAGCTCTTCTCTGATGTAAACACACACACACACACACACACACACACACACACACACACACGGTATATGTATATGAATGCCTTTGTGCATTAAAGAGCTTGGGTAGCAAACAGCATGAAAATACTATTTTAACATGAGGTCATTTATAATTTAAGAGTTGATATGCCAAGGCTGATCGCAATGTAGATGGCAACTATTTGACAGGCACGGAGTGAAGAATGGCTAACCAGATCAATAAGCCAGTGTTTCTGTCTTGTGCTGTTATATGGAGCTGTCTTCTTAGACAATGAAAATTACATCCATGCTTATTATGTACTTCTGAACTCAAAATATCAAGAAAAAGCAATGAGCTGAATACAAGAGGCTCAAACTTAGCGGGCAATCTAGAGAGCGTATACATTTTCAAACAATGGTTAATCTTTGTTACTGCAGAGACCAGTGGCTGCCTGGTTTGGAATATCTATACCACCCACTCACGTATGAGTATGCAAATGAGGTAGGAGCTGGAAAAACCAGCTCAGCACTTAGGGGCACATACTGCTTTCCCACAAGATCTAAGTTCAGTTCCTTGGGGATACAACTCCAGCTCCCTGCTCTGAACTCTCCTGCATGTGCACATCACACACCCAGATACGTCATCAAATATTAAATAAATCTGTAAAGAAAAGTGTAAAGCTATATAGGCATGTGAACCTGTGACGTGTAGCCTTCTGTATCCTCATTACCACACTGAGTTCCTCACTTCCATCCTTTTCCCTGCAAGTTTCATAATTTCATTTTCCTTTACAGATGAACGAAATTCCATTGTGTATACATGCCACATTTTATTATCTATTAATCAGCTGACAGACATCTCTGCTGTTTCTAGCTATTGTGAGGAGAGCAGAAATGAACCTGTGGTTTTACTGTGGTGATACATATATTAGCCATTTTCATTATGTACACAATTCAGTGTCATCAAGTAGAGCCACAAAGTCATACAACTGTCACATGTTATCTATATCCTCAAAAGTTTTATCTTCCAAAACCAAAAGTGAGCACATTCAAATTCAACACTACATTTCCTTCTCCCTGGCCCTGGGAAGTGCCTTTCTTCTATGGTCTGTGACTGGGAGGACTCTCAGCATTCATTCCATAGATATGGGACCACACAGTCTGTGACTGTTGTTAGCAAATTTTATTTTGCAGACTCTTCGAAGGTCCATTTCTGTAGCAATTTACATTATTTGTCTTTTCTCTCTTTGAGGTGGCTGATGGGTCTATTGTCGTGTCAGAGGACATCATACAGATCCCAGGCACAATTTTTCCCACCCTGAAATTATACCACATATCCTCATACCCAAAGGCTATAAATGTAAATAGCATTTCATTTCTCTATTTCCATGATCTCTAAGTTATATCCCAATCAAGTATCAAATGTTTAAAAAAGGAAATTTACCCTTCTAATATATTTGATCAAAAAAAAAAAAAAAAAAAGTGGCCATGCAACCTGTTTACACGATTCTTCCCAGTGAGTACTGCAACAATTGCAAGACAATATTCAAAAGAGCAGTGCCCCATGCTAGATGATCCCATTCTGGAGTCACCTTCAACACTGGCAAAGTCATGCAAGCCCCTACAGAAGACAACCCGGAACATATTTCATCCATGGCTTCATTAATACCGTCAGAGCAGCATTGAGTCAATCAGTGTTGCCCACATTTCCTCTCAGCAAATGAGCAATCAATCACCATAATAGCATCAGAAAGTGAGGGAGAGAGTGTGAACGGGGAAATCCCCAGTCTCAGGGTCCCGAATGGAAAGGAACAGATTCTAATTGGTATATGAACTATATAGCGTCAGTGAAACAAGATGTTGGATTTCAAACTACAAAGAGTTAATGTTTTCAGAATTTGAGCTAAAATAGGTTGAGGAAAAATGTCCTAATTAGCTTCTACAGAAACACTCAAGGACCTCAGCACATCTTCATCTTCCTGCATCTCAAGTGTCAGGGCCAAGACCACACTTTACATTACAAAGATAAAAATACACATTTCCATACTAATGTCAAAACACTACAAGCTGAAGATGTGTGTGTGCACATGCACACACACACACACAGAGACACCCATTTTCACCTGATATCACCAGTGTTTACAATATGATCAAGTTGTTATTCTGCTCTCTGAAGAAATCAAAAGTGGGATGGTGGTAAGGAAATGGGGTGGTGAATCTCAGAAAATCTAGAAGAAATGAAGGTGAATATGGTCAAAAATCAATTGTATAAATTATAAAATCTCAAAGAATAAAAATGTTATACTAAAAAATGAAATCAAAAGTAAGTTCTAGCATCCCAACCATAGCAATGATTGCATAAATCTTATATTAAAATCATGGGGCTGAACACAAACCATCAGTTAATTTCCTTTATTTGTTTTAAAATAAAATAACAAGCCTAACAGAAATAATGTGTTTTTATTCAAACATTCTATTTGATGGAACAGATAATACTTCTAAGAAGGAATAAGCCTCTTGTAATTTTCCTTTTTGTAGTTTTGAAAAGATCGAGGCAATGAAACACACCATAAACAAATCAATAACTGTTCAGTTAAATGGGTAAAGGGAAAGCCAGTTAAATTCAGCATTTGGCTGAGACAGCTCAATTGGCTTCTATTAAACATTACATAAATAATTAAGGAATCTAATGCAAAGGCACAAGGTAAAGATTTATTTTAAAATATTTACATCATTTATCTCTTGTCTGATTATCCAATTTGAAGCTTACCTTAGATAACATTTGTTTCACATCAAAGGTAAAACACATACTTTGTTCTAGTAACTTAGCTGCGTTAGTTACAAGTTATGGAAATGATGGAGCTAAACAAGTACTCATTCAACATCAGATATGTTCCTGGATTAGCCAGGCAGACAGTGACGCTCTCTGCATTTCAGAAATGGGTATAGTGGTGCCCTGATTATATCAAGTGCTCTATAGAGAAGCTCAAAGCATGCCATTCAACTCCTTTCTACATCTCTAAACAGTTCGGGTGCTTTGGCAGTGGCTCTGTTCCCACTGGTCAAATATTCCAGGAGAGATCCCTGACTTGCAAATTAAATTGAGTTCGGTCTCAATTCTGAGGTGGAAGTAACTTAGCTATGGACAGTAGCCAGGCATGGTTATTACACAGCAACAGCAGGGCCAAATGTCCTTGGTAGCTACTGTGATTTAGTGGTTCATTCCTTGTACAACATTCTCTGTGTTATCTTTCCTGGCTGTGACAGCTGATGTTGACAGGCAGCTTGACCAGGTTAAGGGATACCCACAAAACAAAACACCAAAAACAAGCAACAAAAGCAAAACTGGCAAAATATGCCTTTACAGATTAAGAGGAAAAAACAAAAAAAACAAAAAACAAAAAAACAAAAAAAGAAGATGACTTCTGGGTGTACTTGTGAGAGTGGTTCCAGAAGATGCTCATATTTTAATCACGAGAGGAACAGTAGTTCACATTCATCAATGGGCATGCATCATCTAACCTATTAGTGACCCACACTGGACACTCTGCAGAAACATAAACATACCCTCTTTCTGAGAGCTGGGGTTTCCATGTTCTTCCCTCCTGTAGAGGAGCCCCTGCTCCCAAGCCTTTGGACACCTGGGCACACACCAGTGGCTGTGTGGCACTGGTGTCATCAGACAGAAGGAATTGGACCACTAGTGCCCCCACCTCCCAAGATTCAGAGGCAGATGATTGGCCTCCATGAATTGTGACAGCGAAATCCCTAATAAACATCTACCTGTCTTGCTTGTGTAACTCTACATACATATGTTTGGACACAAACACAACAGCTTATTTTTCTCTGGAAAATTCTAGATAAGCCACTTTATGGGTGAATGACAACACAGTTATTTTATGAATAAAATAGCCTAGCATTTAGAAATTTCTAGACTAGTATGACTATAATTAAGAGCAGTTGGCTGTCTGGAAGGGTAAGTGTATCACTGTTCATGCAGTACAATGAAGGACACAGTAATCGTTTTCATGAGCATGTACTAACCAACCCTACATAATGATAGGTTTCTTTATGACATCTATATTTAGATATGCATGCTAGCTACCATCATCCCACTACCCTCTCTTGGTCCTACCTTGACTTAGTCCTTCCACTGGCCCACTGTCTCTTTCTAGATATAAAATAAAAAAAAATATTAACTCTGTTCAATTGGCTACAAAAGTTTTCATACCATGGGCTATTCAATATTGGATGATAAATAAAAGATTTTCGAATAAACTACCAGAAGAAATGTTCAAGTAAAATACAAGGAGAGGCCACAGTTTACAAAGTCAGCTATTTTTAAAAGTCATGCTGGTCCCCTCTAAAACATGGCAATCCTAAACACAAATGTCTAACCTAGGTTTTTGTCTTTACTGTCATAACTCAGTGAAACTGATACAACTGGGTATGATAAACCCACTTACACATTTTTTCCCTTAAAAAAATCATCACAAATGATTCCTTTCTTTTAAAAAATATATAAGAGACTGTTAGAAATATATTTTGGGCATGCATACCTCAGTGAGTTAAAATACAAAGCTATACTTCTTTAAAGTAATCCATGGATTCTCTAACATTACTCTTATGTTATTTTGGGTCCCAGTGTGATGGCACTGACCTATAAGACCAGCACCTGGAAGGCTGAGACAGAAGGATCTCAAGTCTAAGCCAGTCAGGACAACACAGTGGGAATCTTCATGAAAACTGCGATTTAAAACACAGCTGGAGGAATGCAATAGTCAATCTATTTATTATCATATTCAATACAGTGATTTCTTGATTTTTTTGAAAATAATTCTAAAGAGGATCATTCACTTCACAGTTGATTTATAAAACAATGTGGACTAAATCTGCTACATGGTTTAGGGAAATAAAAGACCCATCAATCAGATAATTCGTGCACATAACCGTGGAATCTATGAATCCACATTTTATGTTAAGAATCTAGGAAAATGGAAAAAATTAATAACCACCATATTCCCTCGGGGTTGGGGGGGTTCATATTCTATAAGCTGGGCTGGAGGGGAGAGGCTGGTCTTGAACTTGGGATCTTCTTGCCTCCAAGTGCTAGAATGACAGGTGTGTGTGTGCCACTGTGACTGGCATAATCCTTAGTAAAAGAAAACTTCAAGTCTCTCAAAATAAAAGAGAATTTCAATTCATCTTGCAACTGCTAGCATAAAATTATTTCTGACACTACTGGGATTAGGAAAAGTGAAACTATTTTTAAGAACCAAAACAAAAAGTTAAAGATATTTAGAACATGGGGGGGGGGTGCATGCCTTTAATCCTAGCACTCTAGATGCAGGCTGAGTTTGAAGCAGGCTAGGTTTACAGCTCAAGCCATGCTTATATTTTAAGTCCCAGGCTAGACAGCACTGGGAACTTAGCATAGGAAAATCAGGTCTCAACCACCAGGAACCTTACAAGCAACAAACTTGATAGTATTCTGCCCTCCTCAGCAAAGCTCTGCCACCACAGGCATCTGTGAAGTTTCCATATTAGCATAGCCAGAGAAATATGCAAATAACAAAGGTGACACGGAATTATGAAGTTATACTATTATGGCAATCATTCCTGGACCTACAGTGTAACAACTGCAAAAGCTAACTAACACAAAACAAAACAAAAAAAACATTGTCAGAAAAGACCTTCCAAGCAGGAGGGAAATATAAAGAGGAAAATGGGCAATACTCTTCCTTAAAGTCTTATAAACAGGCACCAGGAGAAGTCCTTGACTGACTAGATTCAGAGGAGCAAGGACATTTGGCAGTCTTTTCCAAATTACAAGTAATTAGTGATGTTGGAGCCTAGAAACCCGAAGCCCATGATCTCAGTCAGGGTATGTCACTTAGGCCTGCAGGGGACTTTGCTGAAAGGAAGTTTTCAGGCTGCCTGAAGAGCAATGTGATCCCTAGCCTGAAGTCTTAGGACTCGTTCTAAAGTTCCCTTATCTGGCAGGGGGAAATTCTTCCCAAAGAATATTGCTTTGGTCTCCCTTCCTCAAATCGAAATAGCCAGAGCCTGACAAACACAGAGGAGGAAGCACATAGCCAACCATTGGACTGAGCTCATGAGTCCCCAGTGGAGGGGTAGGAGAAGGGACTAAAGGAGCTGAGGGGGTTTGCAGTCCCATGGAGGGAGCAACAGTGCCAACAGGCCAGACCCCCTAGAGCTCACAGGGACTGGACAACCAACCAGAGAATACACATGGAGCGACCCATGGTTCTGGCCACATATGTGGCAGAAGATGGCCTTGTTGGACATCAATGGGAGAAGAGGCCCTTGGGCCTGAGGATGTTCGATGCTCCAATGTAGGAGGATGGAAGTGGGTGGGTGGGGGAGCACCCTCAGAAAGACAGGGGGAGGGAGGATGGGATTGATCCTGAAGGGGAGACCTGAAAAGGGGAAAACATTTGAAATGTAAATAGAGAAAATATCCAAGAAAAAAAAATTCAAGTTCATTAAAAAAAAAAAAATCTCAACAGCAGAGACCCACAGCATGTACTACACAGGTGCAACTCAAGTGGCTTCTGCTTTCATCCTATCAGACTATAATTCCATGCAAGACATCTGGGGAACCACCTCAAGTCTCTTTTTTATAAAAAGAGAGGGGGAAGGGGAAGGACAAGAAAAAAGGTTCTTATATTCTGAATTCGACTTGAGAGTCACCAAAATGTTGTCTTTGACCAATCCTAAGGTAGAACTACTTGCTGTCTCTTGAGGACCCTCACCCATGCTTCGTATGATTTACGTTAGCAACCCTTTACATGAGGTAACCATGCTGACCGTACTCACCCTCTGGGCCTCAACGCTTGTGTTTACGTTTTATCTTTAATAAAATCTCACTCTGCTTCACTTTACCCAACAGTCCTGAAATCCTTTCTAGCTTTGAAGCTATTCAGAATTCCAGTTTGATGGTCCTTAAAAGTCTAGAAAACTAACTCCTAAGGTTGCTGAGGGTGACAGTATGGAGCTGTGTCTCTGTCCCCTTACTTCTGACAAAGCCTCACCCAAGTGCAATTATTTGAGTCGCACTCATTTGAGGTTCAGGACAAAACTAGGCAGGATGCTTCCTTTACTAAATCTAAGACTCAGAGCACACAGCACAACAGTGCGCTGGCCTATCAGTGCACTGTCAGTCAGCTGAGCCCAAGCTGGAAGGTCACTGAGCATGACCTCTCCTGCACACGCAGTGCAATCCAGAAGCTGATACTGACACTGCTCAATGCTATTCAAAGGCAGGAGATCCAAGTTCGGTCTCTAGACCAGGAAGAGACAGCATTCTTAGGTGCTACAAAAAGACACTGCTATGCCTTTACCTAAATGAATCCAGGTCTGGTGTGTTATTGCATGCCTTTCATTCCAGCACTCTATAGGTAGAGGCAGGCAGATGTCTGTGAGTCTGAAGCCATCCTGGACTACACAGTCAGTGCTAGTAAAGCAAGAGCTACCTAGTGAATCCCTGTCTCAAAAATAAACACACAAGAGTTCATCTAACTGGACCTGCCAATCACACAAACAGATACATTTTCCCAGTAAAGCTCTGTTGCAGATAAAGAAGTAGGGATGTAACTGTGATAGAGCACACACACAGTCCAAACTCCAAGTCTCAGTAAACACACATACAGACCCAGGCACACATCGACATAAACACATATACAACTTAAAAATATGTCACTATAATGGTCCCTGGCTATTATCTATGCTACCACTGACAAAGCTGTCCTTTGCCATGGGCCTTTGGCCACTGCCCCGACACCTGAGGATGTGTCCTGTTATAATGTCATAAACGATCTGCCTACGGTCTATACAACTCTGTGTGTCTGAACTCAGGTAACTGAGATCATAAGGTCCGGGAAACAGAAGAAAGGTAAGAGAAATCCCAGTAACATTATCCCTGTACCTAAGGCATTGCCTGGGGGACGGACGGAGGGCGCCATGGTTGAGAGGGAAGCAGGGAAGAAGGCAATGCTGCAGAGTGCAGACACCAATGCACGTGCTCCCTGCCTCACAGTGCACACCTGCACTTATCTGGGTTTACAGGTTAGCAGTACCATGCTCTGGAGTACTCAGGTTCCCGTGAGGCCACAGACTGACTGAGACTTTGGCTCACTGTCTCTACCTAGCATCCCAAGTGAGTGACATGCACCATTTGCCTAGAAAAAGATCAAAATTCAAATTCTGATTTTGTATCATTATAAAGAATTATCTTACAGTCATGTATACATATATGACATATATAATATATGAATAAAGATGATTTTAATTTTATGCTTTGCAATACTTTCCTGTGACGAATTAACTTATTTTGTATTAGTGCAGCAAAATATTTGATGGTAGGTAACTTACTAAGGAAAGGTCATACCTGGTGAGGACTTTATGGTTGAAATATAAAAAGTAAAAAAGAAACTCTACAAAGTACAACCAAATCATAATGTACCAAAGGGAACTGGAATGGAGACAGCCATTAATGAATTGGTTGCTTTGTTGTAAAGACAGGGTCTTGCTGTGCGGCAACTGGGATTGAAAGCACTGCATGGAAAGGAACAATGGATGTGCCTGGTGTCCTGTCACCTCCTCTACAGGACCAGGTTTCATCCAAGGTACTCTACACCTCCTCTCATCTCAAAAATCTGCAAAAATCCAGAGTAGCTGGCCCTTATCAGCATGTTAGGATAGGGATACACTTTCAACACTGGGACCCTTGGGGACACACATACCTTATGGACTTAATGCATAAATTAGCAAACCAGCATATATCTCTACAAGGCTGACAAGAGGGACACACACTCTGTCTTTTGCACATCATTTCAATCTGGTCCAGCTGCCCTCCTCCATCAGTGCTTCGATGGGAAGTAAAGGAAAAAGAAGCGCAGTTGGCACTGAGTCTATAAACACGGTGTCAGGGTATTTTCTGAGATTCTTGTCTGCACAGAGAGCTCCACAGAGAACAGGAGGCTGCAGGAGAACATTCCATTGATTCCTAGCAAGAAATCAAACTCTCACTCTCCTCTCTCTCTCTCTCTCTCTCTCTCTCTCTCTCTCTCTCTCTCTCTCTCTCTCTCTGTGTGTGTGTGTGTGTGTGTGTGTGCACACGCGCGCGCGCGATCACTAGAGCCTGTTGTGGGATGTTTACTTTGGTGCTCCATCTTGTTTAGGAGACAAGATCTCTCAGTGAACCTATATAATCATCAGCTGGGCCAGACTGGTTGGCCAGCAAACCTTGACTTTCCTGCCATGGTCGACTGTACCCAGGAACTAAGTCAAAGTAAAGCCTGCCTTTCTTAGTCAGCTTTTGCCAGAGGTTTTATAATAGCAACGCCACAAGAAACCAAGAAGGAATAGTGCAAATCTGGGCTCTCAGAACGATGACAACTCTGCACCTGTTGAGAGGTAATGCACCAGGAATCTGTTAGCAATACTTACTGGTCCAGAGAGCAGTGAAAACACCTCATGCTGGTGGCTCCTGGCTAGTCTCGGTCTGTCCAATGTCACCTCTCACTGCGGCTTCTGTCGAACTGCCCATCCTCTTTCAAGCACATAGCACCCCTTGCCCTGTAGCCTAGTCACAACAAAGCGATCCATTGCCTTTCCCAAAATAGCCTGTGGACTATTCACCTCTCTATAGATGTTACCTCAGCCTCGACTCCAACTGCTCACCGCAAGCATCAATAACTCCTCCTCCTGTGGCTCCTCACCACACAAGGTGCACGTCATTTCTGTTCCTCCTCTTACTTCCAAGCAGTGACCACCATGTGTTATTTCCTGTTTAGCTGCTGCCCTCCTCCAGGATCCCCCTGTCACACACACACACACACACACACACACACACACACACACACACACACACAGAGAGAGAGAGAGAGAGAGAGAGACAGAGACAGAGAGACAGAGAGACACGAGTTAAAGCTCAACTCTTTCCAGCACTAGGGATTACTAAATCTCAACTACAGATAGTTCATCCTAAAACTTTTGCGATATCAAATACCAATTTATACTACTATTTTATAAGATATTATCCAAGAATAACATCATCATTTGTAAATAGAAAACACTAATTATGAATACTGCCAAATTCTCAGGAGCTTACAAATATCATTTGAAAAGAAAGAAGCAAGGAGCTCTCTTAACAGGACAGCTCAGGGAAGGGCAGTGGCTACTTAGATACTGTGCCCTCTGCTTTTCGTAAACATCAGGCCAATAGAGATTCTCTAACCAAACAAAACTCCAATCATCCAAGATTCATTAACCATCTCAGTATGTGCCATTCACTTTCTGTGCCTAAGGAATCAATAATTTAATTCATTTGTTTTCACCAAACACTGAAATATGCAACCTGACCCAGCCCACTTCATCACAAAATCTTGATCTCTTAGTAGACCCTGTATTTCCCAGTGCAGCTCAGCTTTGTAGTGTATGCCTGGTCCCACTTCCATGTGACCTGTTTACAGACTGGACTTTGCTATATATGGCCACACTATTCTCCCGGAGTAGTATGGGCTCTATCTATGCACCATTATCTGGCTGAGGTGTCAGTCATACTACCGTCCAGATGGGAAGTGGAATAGTGGCGAAAGGAAAACCGGCCCTCACCAGAACCAGCTTTCAAGTCCTTGTTCCTATAACAAGGCATTCACTAATGATGTCAGGAAGAACACCAGCCACCCATGAGGCTCGATCACAACAGCCCCAGAGCCACAGGCTGGAGGTGTCTATCCAACGAACTGCAGGGAACTGCTCTGGGAAGCAGAACCTTGACAACACTGCACGCACTATGTTCTTGAAGATTTCTGTGAAAAGCAGCTAAGCACCAGCTGCATCTGTGTCACTGCACAAAACCAGAAAGTGGCCAGTAAAGTTTTCACTTTGTTTGGAAAAGCACATAGCATTTTGGGTTAGTATAGCCTGTGGCAGCAATTTTAGATTGACTTTGGTAATTTTGAGGCAGTTCAAGAGGTGGAATATAATTGATTAGATTATTAACTTATCAATTAGACAAACAAGGAAGTAAGACTTGGTCACTTTAAGTGATGTTGTTTCCTCATAGCATGATGAAAGACCTGAGAGAATAAGACAGTCCTCCTCCTATCACTTCTACCACCTGACAAAGAATGAAGGATCAGACCTGGTGAATAACTTGCCTCCAGCCACACTGTTAATAGAATGCTATAAACAGAACTAGAAACAGTGTCCTCAGTTTCACATCAGTGCCTGTTAAAGACAATATGTGCCTTTATAATGTAGATTAAGCTAGTTTGTGTCCAAGAACATTTTAATAGGATATATGGTTAATTATTCAATCGACCACTATATCTAATATTAAAATGCTATGTTCCAAGTTTCTTTCTTTTTCTTTTTTTTTTTTTTTTTTTGTTTTTTTGTTTTTCGAGACAGGGTTTCTCTGTATAGCCTTGGCTGTCCTGGAACTCACTCTGTAGACAAGGCTGGCCTCGAACTCAGAAATCCGCCTGTCTCTGCCTCCCAAGTGCTGGAATTAAAGCAAATTTCATTATTTTAGGTATGCATTATATTTACTACCCACTGGAAAATATGCCTAACCTAACACTTCTCCTTTTGGAGGTAATTATTGTCCCTGATCATGTTGAAGGGCACTTCATAATCCCCACAAAAGAGTCTATGCAAGGTGACTTGTAAGAAGCCAGCAGTCATGACTTGGATGTGCTCTGCCTTTTCCGTATCTATCTCTCTCCAAATGCTCCAAGTTAAAAACTTTTCCTTAATAAACTCAACCTTTAAAAAGAAAATGTCTACCTAAAAAAGCAATGGCAGCTTTTTCTGTGTGAATTACAGGTTTAAGACATCCAATCATGTCTACCCCACGACCCTATCATTCCTCTAAAAAAAGATTGTATATATCCTTTAGAAGACATTATAAAATATTTATTAGGAGGATTATTTTTAATAGACATAATCTAGAAATTGATGTTATATTGAATAAGAGAATTGGTAAACAAATAGTGGACATTTATTATACAAAACTTCACAATAAACCAGAAATAAATTATCAACACACATGACAGGAAGAACTCAAAAAAAAAATACCTTTGTGGGGAAATAAACTAAATTCAAGAGAGAATGAGCTACACATGTCTACTTACATTGCATTCAGGAAATGGAGAGGTACCAGTGACAGACTTTCTTCATTCAGAGCAATGGCTGCCTTTAGGAGGTATAGATGGGAACTAGATGTGAGGGGAAATCACGTGAGAAACATCCTATGCCTTTGCTGCACGTGGCACAAACTTGCAATGGAGAAAGACTGTAAGGACTCGCTGAGCCCTGGGGTGACTGTACTCCAGTGTATTTGTTATGCCACAGTAAGAAGGGGGAGGGGCAAGAGGGGCCCATAAGCTCTGGGTGTGACTCAAGGACTGTGGCTCATGAAGGGAAAAATGGACCTATTACTTCAGGGAGGTTCCCTTGCTTTGTACTACCTGCCCCCTTTTATAAATAAATACAATTTTACTTCTGAACAATTTTTATTAATATTTGATAGATGTTTAAACATTTTATTTCTTTCTTTGAATAATAGGTATATGTGTGCTGTGGGTTGGTTTGGGCATAGGCATACAAGTGCTACAGACCCCAGGAGAGCGTGTTGGATCACTTGGAGCTGGAGTTACAGGCAAGCGTCAGCCATCTAACCTGTGAGCTGGAAAGTGAACTCAGGTTCTCTGCAAGAACAATACATACTTTTTTAACTGTCCACTAAACCACGACTTCAATCCTTAATAGATTTCTTTTAAAGTATAAAAATTTTACTATAAAGATAAACTGTAATGATTCAGACAATGGAACATTATTTAGACAGAGAAAAAGAGCTATCTAGCCAAGAAAATATACAGGAACATTACATGATTACTAATTAAAAGATAACAGTGTACAGTTTACTATGATTCCAAGTATATAAAATCCAAAACTATGGAGAGAATAAAAATATCAGTGGGGTCAGGGTTAGGGACATTTGGGACAGTGAAGCTCTTCTCGTGATGCAGTAGTATAAATATGTTTCATTAAGCCGCTGTCAAAACCCAGAGAGAATGTATTCCATCAGTGAACCTTCCTCAGGATACCAGCTGCAAGAACCCCCACACCAGAGCCACTGGGAAAGAGAGTCAGATACACGCGTTGGGTATTTTCTGTTTGGGTCATACACACTTTGAATGATTTTGATCTTAAGGCTTTTGCATGAGGAGCACTTGTTTCACATAAGTTTAGTCTATTTTCACACCCAAGAGAGCACGAGCGTGTGTGCATGCGTACACACACACACCCACCCAGCACCCACCTTATGAAACACCAAGCCTATATCTAGGCTGATGTATTGGCTGGTTTTGTGTGTCAAATTGACAGAGGCTGGAGTTATCAGAGAGAACAGAGCTTCAGTTGTGGAAATGCCTCCATTAGATCCAGCTGTGGGGCATTTTCTCAGTTGATGATCAAGGGGGGAGGGCCCATTGTGGGTAGTGCCATCCCTCAGCTGGTAGTCTTGGGTTCTATGAAAGAGCAAGCTGAACAAGCCCAGGGGGAGCAAGCCAGTAAGAAACATCCCTCCATGGTCTCTGCTTGGGAGATGGCAGCAGTGGGTGCAGAGGCCTATGGTCACTCCTGTTACCATCCACAGAGCTCCCTGTAGGCTGCTCCCTGCCTCGCAGGCCAGCTGCTTTTCTGATAGGGACATTGGTCTGCCTTAGACAAACATGATGCACACACAGATGTCACCATGGCATGGAGATGATTAATCCACAATGCCTGATGAGAAGAAGTGACAAGCCTCTGAAAGGCCTTTTTATCTTTATGTTCCCAGTTACATCAAGTAAATGAGTTTGAAGAAATTTCAGAAGGCTCAGAATATGGACTATGCTATCATAATCCTTTAAACTAGTGTTTCTTTCTCTAAAAAAGTCCAATGTGAATGGACTGACCATGATTCAACTAATGTCTCAGATAAGTGACAGACCTAAAAGCTTCTACTTTGAATCACAATTAATAATCAGTTGGAAGGACAATAAAATAAACCCACCACAAAGATGAAAGAAATGCACTGGGAATAGAAGTAAAATCTGCATCTATTCCAAAGATGGTAAAATCATGCTTTCTACTTGCGGAGAGCTTCCTCCCAAACCATACCTTAACTACAAACTATAGAGTTCACAGCAATTTATTTCCAGTTTGGTATCTTTTCAATTTAATAAAGAGATGTCAGCAACAAGCATCCTTCCGAGGAGCAATGATGTAATTAAGTGATGTGCAAAGATGAAGAAGATGCTCTAGAAAGGGCACGTCAACCATCTAGCAATCTATGACTCACGATGCACGCAGACCAACATCAGCATCACAACACAAATGCAGAAGTCATAAGCATGAGCATATATCAGGAACAATAAGGTTTTTAATAAAAGCTATCAGTTTAATGAGGAAAAATAGATAAATGTCAGAGGCAATATGTAGTTTATGTATTCGTGTTATTTTTGTGTGGGATCTAGGGCTCCAAGTATGTAATGAAATGACAGTTTTATCTGTGAATCTCTCTACTTTCCGTGATGGAGACTCAATCAACAGTGATCTTTGTTGCCAGTCACTGACAAATGCCACAAATTCCTCTTTAAAAGCTCTTTTAGGGCAGATGGCATCATAAGTGATTGATGGCACCTTTGATGTGGAACACACAAATTAAGCAAGAAAATCGATTTAACCTCATATATGAGTGGCCTGACAATCAGGCAACCCATCTCCTGGCACAAACTATATTTAATGATGTCACAAGGAATCGTGGGGATAAAGATCTCAGAAAATACTTCCATTAAACAATATAGCTGGTGTCAAAAGGTAACACAATCATGTTTTTTAGAACTCAGGAAATTAAGGAGATGCCCTCAGCAATGAAATACCATATACGAACTATGGTAAGAACACTATGCTATCTTTATGTCTGCAACCTACACTACTCACATCCCCCTTCTTGGCTCCTGTCCACTTGAGAAGCAAAGGCACAGACACAGACTAAACTAGCTTCATCTATGCCAAGACCTCCAAAATCAACCAGAAATAAGGACTGAGCCAGCTCTCCCCTATGCCTTCACAGGAACTAACCCTGTTAACCCCTTCAGTTGGAAGTTCAGCCTCCAGAATTGAAAGAATTTGCTCCTGGATTATTTTATTTTGTTTTGCTTTTAAGACATGACCTCATGTGGCCTGGGCTGGTATGAAAATCAGGCCGTTTTACAATTTTCTAGTAGGAGCAGGAGAGATGGCTCAGTGGTTAAGAGTGCTGCTGTTCTCCTCCAGAGGACGCACATCAGGTGGTTAAACCATCTATAACTCCATCTCCCAAGGATCTAAACTGTTACACAGCTGAGGATGACAGTGAACTTCTTATCCTGCTTCCACCTTTTGAACAATGGGATTATGGGTATGTGATGCTGGGGATTTAATCCAAGGCTTTTTCTCCCAGTTGAATGATACTCGACCTAGTTTCTATTACTAGCAACCTAGTTTTTCGTACTTCTCTATAGCAGCTAAACATAAAAAGCACTGAGGGAGAAGTTGAAAAACATAAAATTACTAAGAGTGAAATATAGTAGCTAAATCAACTCAAAGTGGAATATCTAACATTTAAACTGACTAGATCACAGGCAGAGATTCACCATGACACTGTAGGACAGTCATGGGTATAAAACTTGTTTCTGACATATCTTAACACATAAACAATGAGATTTTCTTCTTTATTTATATTTTCTTCTTTAAATCCTTTTATACAGCCCCAACTGGTCTTAAACGGATGGTAATCCTCCTGCCTCAGACTCTAGTGTATGCTAACACTTTCAGCAAGATTACTTCTTTGTTGCCAACTGTTAAGAGCTACGTTCAAGCCGGGCATGGTGGCACATGCCTTTAATCCCAGCACTTGGGAGGCAGAGGCAGGCAGATTTCTGAGTTCGAGGCCAGCCTGGTCTACA
>NC_034605.1:33089307-33092352 GCF_900095145.1 Mus pahari
TATATATATATATATATATATAAAATTATTATTATTATATATATATATATAATAAAACGTATCAGATTCTCTCTTGTACACATCTGTCTTACAACTTGATACAAAATAGAGTCACTGGGGAAGAGGGACTCTCATTAGAGGAAATGCCTCCAGCAGATTTGTCTCCACTGTGGGTGGTATCATCCCCTAGGCAGAGAGTCCTGGGTATTAAGAAAACAGACTGAGCAAGCCAACAAGCAGCTTTCCTGCTCAGTTTCTGTTTTCAGTTCCTGCCCTGAATTCTTCTGCTTTGACTCAGTGATGGACTGTGAGGGCGAGGGACATGTAACTGAAATAAACCCTTCCTTATCCATGGTGTTTAATTACAGAAATAGACAACTAACCTCTCAAACTGACAAACAATTTGAAATCTTTCCATATTGTTCTAAACAGACTGGTTTTTTATTGGGCCTATATTTTATATGTTCCACCCCCCTTGCTAAAAAAAAAAAAATCACTATTTATTCCATATAGACCTTTGTGTCTGTTCTCATCTATTTTATTTCTGATATGGCACATGTAAATGAAGGTGTTCTCAGCAGTAAAAATAACTTCAATGGTTCCAGTTTAGGAGACAGTTGTTATTTATTGTTAAGTGACACTTAAAATTTTTTAACCAGAATTGCAAAAGCTTAACATTTTCACATGTATTATTTCTGTAGCAGCAAAACAGACAGTGAGGTGAGCAGAAAGGCAGTACCCTCTGTGTGTGTGTGTGTGTGTGTGTGTGTGTGTGTATCAGACATGAAATATGAACAAGTAACAGACAGACACAGCAGACTATAGAAACAAAGCTCATTTTCTGACAGATAGGCAATGTGTCCCTCAACAATTCTATGAATCATTAAGTTCATTGCTAGACTTTCTGTTCTACACCATGAATCACAGGAGAATTCTACTGCCTACCTGATATATAAAATATGGGAATTTCATCTTATTAAGTGGTGAATTAGCTAGTGCCTAAGACGGCCTTGGGAGGCCATCAGAGCAAAGACATCAATACCGAAAGGACCATGGAATCCTGAGAGAAACTGCTGAAGAACGTTGACTGCCTGTGTGTTAGCGAGTCTCTGAGTTTGTGAACTCAGAAGCCAATGGCCAGCTTTCTTGATGGCCTGAGCATAGCCAGCAGGCGTGGTGCAGTCTGCTCTTTGAACTGCAATATGTTTAACAGGTGAGAAGGCTTTTCTGCTACTCTGCCAAAGGCATGTACTTGGCAAACTGGCAGAACTTTTTGTAATGAAAATAAAAATGAAGTCGTGTATGTATCTTAAGACCTTCTCTCATAAATGCACATCAGAATACTAAAGATGAAATAGGAAAATTTGTAGGCTGTAAAAGAACCTTGTAAATTCCAAGGCGTCTCATATATCCTAGAATAAAAGAAAACTATTCAAATGTCTGTATACATTTAAAAGGACTGCTTTCTCTCTCTCTCTCTCTCTCTCTCTCTCTCTCTCTCTCTCTCTCTCTCTCATCTACACAGAGGGATATGGCTCAAGATATTGGACTCTGACCTCCATTTTTCATATAATCCTTGTCAGCAGCTTGCTAAGGCTTTCCACTTTTATTCCCATTATCTTCTTTTTCTCTCAGAAAAACAACCATCTCCTCTGGAATGAACAGTCGCATCCCATTGCACTGCATGACCCATATTCAGTTCCTCAGGCCGCAGGGAAGAGACAAAGAACTGTGCCATTGGGAGGAGAGCTGAGGAATCTCCACCCCAGCATGGATGGAGGAACCTTAGGGCAACCAAGAGTGGTTTGCACACACTGGGTCTGGACTCCTACGAATATTTTTATAATTTACAAACTGGAATTGAGGTTGTAGTGAAGCCTGCAGGGCAGGGATTTCTCTATGAAGGATGAAGGGCATAAAAATAATTTTTAGGCACGGCATTTTTCCATTATTCTCCCCAGGAAGACAGAGATATCCAAAATTGTTTCCACTCTTATTGGAGTTTCATCCACAAACTAGTTCATTTTCCTCTGAAAACATATCCAGAAGATAAATATGTAATAACACTTTATAAAACAAAAGGGCATTCATGGAGGAAACGAATAACAAAGACAATTAGTCAACAGAGTAATCTACCCTGAAATCTAGTCTGGATGCTCATGTGAACATCCTTCATTCTCATGCTATTTGGAGGTCTATCATCCAGAGCTGATGCTCAGGGGGCAATAAATGACTTAAAGCTTCTTGGTGAGTTGAAAACTGCTTGGGCACTTTGAGTTAGTTTAGCATTAGAGGTGGGACCAGGGTATAAGTAGGCATGGCATAAACAATGAGGCTGAGAGAGAAGAACAGTGAAGATGCCTTCTGCTTCAGTGGAAGGCTTGACTGAGGCTGCAGCACAGGCCAGCACAGATCCTAGTAGGAATCTAAACATCAGAAATCTGGATGAAGCTTTGCTGATGCCTTGCTGAAGGGGAACAGCATTTTAGTCTCATCTTCTATCAGAAGTAGTCCAACCATCAGTAAGTCAGGATGGTCCTCTCTCTTACCCATCTCTTCCCTTCCTGGAAGTGCTGAAAATCAGGTTTCTAATAAAAGATGATAAATTTCCCCTTTTATTTTAGTTGGTGTATAAAGTTCTGGGTTTCATTATGGCACTTCCTTTTTAAAATTAATTTATTGCTAATTATGTGTACAAATACGTTGCCTGCAAGCATGTACATGGTGTCCAAAGAATCCAGAAGAGGGTATGGGAATCCGTTGGAACTGGAGTCACAGATGTGTCAGCTACCACATGGGTGCTGTGATTACGACATTTCCATATATGGATTTCCTTATAGGTTAGCATACTACCATGCCCCATGATTCTTCCTTATGTCTCTTCCTTCCCACTCAAAATAGTCCCTTCTGGCACGGGTAAACACACACACACACCTGCACTTGAATACATATGTATGTGTACATGTATGTGTGTGTGTGTGTGTGTGTGTGTGTGTGTGTGTGTGTGTGTATATATATATATATATATATATATATATATATATA
>NC_034605.1:33092363-33093466 GCF_900095145.1 Mus pahari
TATATATATATATATATATATATATATATATATATGAACATAAGCTTTCCTGATTAATTTCCTCCCTCCCTCCTAACCCTTACCATTTTCAGATGGACATAAACCATTACTTCCTATCTATCTTCAGAGACGGTATTGTTGCCCTCCTGATGTTTACATGCAAGTGCTAGGGTCAGATGAACGAGACCTGGCGAGCAGCAAGAGCAGACAAGGCTCCAGCAGTCGGGTGGACCCACACATGTGTGCTGATGGCAGAAACAAAGAACTTCCTTCCTTTCTTCCTTCCTCCTTTTTTTTTTTTTCCTCTTAAAACCACCCAACACACAGTTTTATTTGTCAAAACCCAGAACATATTTAGCATAGAACAGTTCAGAATCTATTTACATATGTTTCTATTGTTCCAGAGAATATCAATCCTGGGCACGGAGGAGATATAAAAATCCCATTTGAACTGTTCAGTCTGGAAACTCTGAACTACTCTGATAACATGCGAGTACAACAGGCCCGAGTCTGCCATTATATTGACATTACGAGGCATTTTAAACAGCCTGCCAAGCCAAACATATTATTAATGTTCATAAATTACCATGTACCCAGAGTCCTTGACAGCTATCCATTGTCTTTCATCAGACACATGAGTTCTAGTAAGTGCACAATTAGATTAAAGGATAAGGTCACTTAGCTAGAACCAAGCCTGCTAATATCACGAGTAGCGGGAGGCTGACTGTTGTAGTAACTAAAATATTTCCAAACAAAAGAATAGAGAGCGTTCAAAGTATCCCTGCTTGCATTAACCTTGTGGTGCCATGTGTCTTACTGAGCACAAATCTGTAACAGATTTGTAATCTCTATGGAATGGGGAGGTTAAGAGGAGTGTTACCTAAATAGGGGTTCTCCTTTCTCAAAGGAGAAGGGGAGGGAAAATTAGGGAGAGGTACTAGAAGGAGGGGGAGCTGATATTGAGATGTAAAGTGAATTAAAAAAAAAAACTATTTCAAGATAAAAAGAAAAAAGAAAGAAAGAAAGAGAGAGAGAGAGAGAGAGAGAGAGAGAGAGAGAGAGAGAGAGAGAGAAAGAAAGAAAGAAAGAAAGAAAGAAAGAAA